>NC_133323.1:17793615-17811370 GCF_012295235.1 Primulina huaijiensis
ATATATATATATTTAAGAATTCCAGAATTTAAAACAAGATTTCATTACTAACCTTTGGAATCAAATAATTTTACATAAATGGAAGATACAAATTAAAAAGAGTTTCGGATTTTTGGGTAATGGTTAAAGGTTTCGGATTTCTGGGATTTCTGGGTAATGTTTAAAAGGATTCGGATTTCTGGGATTTGGATCTGGGAATGAATGATTCGAGAGAAAGAGGGAGAGAGAGATATGGGTAGAGAGTGGTAGAATGTTTCGTTGCCTCTATACTGAGGTTACATCCCCTTTTATTNTTATTTAATATATTGAAACCATTTTATTAAGTGGATTTCAATAATGCTCATTAATGTTAACTTTATTAAAATACCAAGAGTGGATTCTTTAATCTCAACTACTTAAATTAAAATTTGAAATTACCAATTAAAAATTCAAACAATAAAAAAAAACAAAACAGAACAAAACAAAAGGACATTGTAATGGACTTATAATTACCTTAGCTTCCATGTAGATACGATATTCGGACTCATGAATTATACTACTTGTGGACAACCTGCTCTTGGGAGTGCAACAATCAAAGTCGCATCAAGTTTTTGGCGCCGTTGTCGGGAAAGTATAATTTATTTTCAAGTCTATTTAATTTTGTTTATAGTTTATTTTTCTTTGAATTTTTATTGCTTTTGTGTGATTTTCTTTTGCATTTGCATGAGCATTTGGTCACGTACACTTAGTGGTCGACTCATTCGAAATAACCCTTTATTTTCACAAAACATGACGGAAGAACCTATCCAAGAATATGAAGATGAAATTCAGTCTCAACATGATAATGATAGACGAAGAACACTTACAGATCACATGAATCCATTTTCGTTATCAGATTTCTCTTATTATAAAAATATGTGATTTTCAGCAGTATAGTATCCATGCTTGTAAATTTCATTTTCGAACATTAGTTTCAAAAAAAAATTAGTAGACGTTTCAGCTCATCTTATATTGTAAGTAGATAACAGATGGAACCTAAAAACTAGATAAACTATTTTTTATTGTTGCTGGCGGAAGTTCATAAGTTTGAGAAATATACTCAAGTAAAAATGATAAATGACTATTTTTACATGCATAATATTCAAATGGGAAAGTAACATTTTTATCCATTTAACTTGTTACATTTTGGGTTTCAATTCATTTCATTAAGTATTCAAATTTTGTTTTGATGTGACAACTATATATATATATATATATTTTTTGTATTTAGTTCTATTTAATTAGAATGTTGACGTGACACCAGTAATTTGTAAAAAATAGCCTAAAATTGAAACATAGAGCACCAAAACCAAAATTTGACAAATTAATAGATTAAAACCCGAAATTATACAAGTAAATAGGAAAAAAAATATTTTCTTATTCAAATCGAATCATGTTGTGCGAGAACTCATAAATAGTCAGTAATGAATTACAAATGGCAACATTTGAGGAGCCAACTCCAGAATTGATGATAATGGATAATAACCGGGATTGTATGTATCTCCAAATTCCAATCGAAAAACATTTCATAAGTTGGGAAAATAGTTTCAGTATATCTACTAACTTGACAAATTTTGAGTTTATTAAATTTTGTTTTTTGTACACAAACTTTGAATTTTCGAATATTTGGTGTAATTGTTAAGTGACATTAGACAAACCAGTAACTTTTCAATGTCATTTCACTCGATATCATGTCAGCATTTTTCGATGCTGCATCATAATTTATCGGTGTCATTTCAGTACTCCGGATAAATAGAATTAGAAGCAAAAAAAATTTCAAAGTTATTGTGTCGATATCAAAACCAAATTCTGAAAGATAGTGAACCAAAAACCAAAATAAGAAAAGTGATCACCAAACCAAAAAAATTATTTTTTTTCCAATATTCGATAAAAATAGTCTCTTGACCCATATATATTCACTTTGTCTGATCAATCTCCGGTCAAGAACAGAATAGATATATATTAGAAAGGCAGATGAAACTAACAGAAACATGCACATGTTTTTCCTTGTTATTTTCTGATAGACCATGTTTGGGAATTACCATAGTAACAAATGGAAACTTCAAGGGAATTCTCAAATTTTCAATGGCACAATTTCACCCATTTTAATTCAATTATTCTTTTCTGAATCATGTCATATGAAGTAATTCACATTATATATTTCTAAAATGGAAATTATGTTTCATTGATAAATAATGCAATATTGAGAAGCTGGAAATTATATTTTCTTTTACAAAAGCTTAGATCTTAACATTATAAAAACCAATTAAACCAATAAAAAAAACGTTACATAATCACTAATGGAGTACATAATAATGTCAAACATTAAACCCAAAAAGCTTTGGGGCAATCCTAAGCAAAGGTAGTAAAGTACTAGGATGAAACTTTCTTGCAAAAAGGAAACAAACATTGCTCATTTCACCATTGTAGGTGCAATTAGAGCCATATCTTATACGTTCAAGAAACTCTTCGGTAACATCAATTCTATTAAATGTCAAGGGGTGCGAACCACCTCTCGACCAATCCGTCCACGTAACAGTCCTATTCGACGTTAAATTCGGACAGATTATATTGACCAAGGTAGGAAAATAATGTTCATCCACATAACATGGTGGCATGCAATGGTTCCGAAAAATAGGGTAATATGTGACATCCGAAATAATATTTATTGCTAGATTTCTGCTAGCTTCGAACCATTGAGACCCTTTTCGCCAATTGGGTAACGTTATCGCGGGTGACATTCTAGGGTTATATCGGCCTCGACCGATTCTTCGCAGGTCGTCGAAGGAGTTGAGAAAGCTATGGTTGGAGTTTATTAAGTAGTTGTAGATGGTGGTGAAGTTGAATAAAGGTATGCATGTTTCTGATAAGAGGATGAATCTCTCGTTTAACAAGTCGAGTAGTGCATTTGCTAGAAGGCGTCTTTCAGCGTCGATCATGGTTATGTCTCCCCATTGAACTTCCTACAAGAAGATAAAAATAAGTAGAAATTATTAATTCTATAGACGAGCAATGATAGGAAATAAAATATAAAATTATATGTAATTTTTCTAAAAATATAAATTTTGACTAATATTTCAAAAGAATGTTAAATGACTCCATGACCCAAATTTTAAGTTTACCCCTAAATGTATGTTTTGCCCGTAGGAGATTTTTATATCCAAAAAATTTTATAAAGTATGCAAAGTTTATTTGACTCTAATATATATGGAAATGTATTGTCAAAGGACTTAAGAAGCTAGCTTTAATTATGGCTAATTAATTTAAGTCTCCGTAGATGTCATGATTTTATTTTATAATATTTATTGTAATCTTTGATTTTCTAAAAACAATTTATTAACAAAATTAAATGGTTCTATTAATTATCAGCACAAATTTTTAATTTAAAATTGAAGTGTTATTATTTTTTGAATGTGTATGTATGTGTGTAAGTTTTTTTTTATCTAAACAAATATACTAATTTGGCCATATCTGCTAATTTTGACCTCCCAGTTCAAAACTTGTACCTTGGAAGGTATTCTACGCTTGTAAAATACCGATGACTCCGGCGGCTCGCGAGCAAACTCCGGTGAAGAATGGATATAGATTGTGAAAAGAGCTTCATGCCCTTTAAAGAACATCTCCCAAAGGGGACCCAAGGGTAATCTCCCCTTAGTTAAAAACATGAAAGCAACCTTTGGTACCCTATTAAACGGATACTCAATTAAATGTGGAACCATCGATGCTCGCCACATTAATTCTTGATCACTCATGGAATGCCAAATATCCTTAGGAGAAAGCCATTCGAATCTCAAGTCGTATGTCGTGTTTGAATCATTAAATCGAGGCTGGTTCGAGGAAAAACAACGATCGTTCGAATTCAGTTTTGATATATTTGACATATACAAGGGAAGAAATGCATTGAGAGGAGAATTTTGTAGGTTTTCGTATAGAATGAACTTCTTGAAATGGTCATTCACGATCATACCAAGAACTAGGACAAGAAAGGTTAGGAATACGCCGAACATTATCGTCATAGCGACTTGGTATCTTCCATCTTTGATGTACCTTCGCATTCTTTTAGAGAGTTCTATATGATCGAACATTATTATTGTTTTTTTACGAATTTTTTTGTGTAATATTGGTGTTTTTTTAAGGTGATTCTTATAGTAAAATTTAGATGATTGATTAATTTGTGGAACAAGATTTCAAACTCGTGAAATGGAAGGGAATCTTTGGCATTAATCATGCGCATGGAAAGTACGTGAAGGAAATTGTTAAATTCCAATTCTTGATACTTTAATTATTATTTACAAATGAGATAGGGTTAATTGAGTATTTGTCTTTGAGTAGGTCTCTTGTGAGATGGTCTCACGAATCTTTATCTGTGAAACGAGTCAACCCCACCGATATTCACAATAAAAAATAATACTCTTAGCATAAAAAGTAATATTTTTTCATGTATGACCCAAATAAGAGATCTGTCTCACAAAATACGACCTGTGAGACCGTCTCACACAAGTTTTTGCCATTTGTCTTAGCATTAAAAGTTATGAATATAAAGAAAGGGATGTATATTTTTTGAGAGATTTTTATTGGCACAAGTATTAAACTAATTGTGCACACGTAATAGTAAATATAACTCGTAAATATTTTTTAAAAAATCGATTTTAAAAAGATTTATTGTGTGATGAATAATATTAGTGCTCATCCAAAAATTGAAAATACATACAAAATATGATAATTTGTCTGGAAAATTAGCATGAAAAATGTAATATGCTAGTTATGGGAAGTTAATAATTACGAGAGACCATAAATATATATAATTGATTGACAAGATTTGGGGTTAAAAAGTGAAGGAGAGTATTTGCATTGTCATGTGTTTGAACTGTGAAAATACGTGTTTGATTGGAAAGTCACACGATTATTTACACACCAAGTAGAAGAAAGGAAACCAGAAAATAACAAAGGACTTTCTACGATTAAAATTCAAACAAATAGATTAGCTCCATAACATAAAATATGTGGGTTATATTGACAATAATTGAACCTGTCAAAATGCAAGTCGGTCCACCCCGTCTCATCTAATAATGGGTTGTGGTGGGTTACGGGGTTAGCACATCATGCTCCACCAAATTCTATACAAAATTGGTTTGGTCCGCTGTACCAGTCTAACAGTTGTGAAAAATTGTCATGTGTTTATTCAACCCCTCTTCTAAACACTTTATCACATCCAACCGATCCTAACACAAAGGCATGCCATAAATCCTTTTTTCTCATCATTCACGCTATTTTATGCTGATGTGTGTGTGTTTGCATAAAGAATATATAGATATATTACGTTGCATCGTTTTTGCAAGGTTTGTCATGAAATACGCCTACTGTTTTGCATGAAACTCACGTGTTTGTTGTTCTTGTGTAAAGGGCTGCCGGTTTGAAGTGTTAGGGGGCTGATACGTTGGGAGCTAAGGTGTCAAGGGGATGGAGTCACGAGTTGGTCACGTTTTGGTGAGGGCCGATCGGTCTTCTTGAGGGGCTAGGGTTTGCGGTTGGTCGGGCGAAAGGAAAGGGTAGGCTCGCTCAAGGAGGGCTGAACCAGATCATGATGCGGTCAAGGATGGTTCAAACCGAGGCCTAGGGGGGTCCATACATGGTTGGTCTCGAGTAGAAGGGAGCTCCAAGAGCTAGGAGTCGATTTAGGACGATACGGTGGCTATATTGTGTGTTTCTTGAGGAACCGAGGGATGCGCGAGCATGGGGCCGAGGGCAGTGCCTAGGTCCGTCAAGGAGGGTCGCGAGGTGGGCTAGGAAGAGTTGGTTCAGGTTTGGTCCCCGTTGGTTTGGTCTAGGATCGAGAATTCGAGGGTTTAGTGCACTAGGGTTCGGCGCGCTTTGGTGCAGAAAAATCCAACAACTTTTAGGTGGTGTTCGAGGGTCTTAAGTGGGCTGGTCTAGGTGGTTTAAGGGCTGGTAAGGTATGTTTGAGGCATGGTTTAAGCTTGGAAAGTTTTGGCTAAGTTTCGACGTCATATAAGTTATAAAAAACGGGCTCGAGTTTACGTCTAAGAAACGATTATAAATATGTTTTGAGATGTTTTAAGGAGTTTGGTTTGTTTCAGGTCGAAATTTTGAGGTCCGGGGTTATAATGGTCTATTAGGATTTACAGGGGCAAAATGGTCATTTTACACCCGGGTCGATTAGCAGTCCTGGCAGCGGCCTGATCACAGTTTGACATGTTTTAAATGTTTATGTTATCACGAACATGACTCTTATTAGAAATATGAAAAATACGTTGCATGCTTGATTTTATAAAAATTTACATATATGCATGATTTTTATAAGTGGTGAATATGATGACATGTTTTTGGAGGAAGGAAGTTGGTTGTGACTAATATGATGATACGATTATACGATGACATGTAAGGCCAATGCTCAGTGGATGGGTAATACTGTCGATGATGTCCCCGCCGCTGGGTACCGTGGTTATACGTAGATGGATCCATCGACTAATACGATGATGAGAAAGTCACAACTAATAAACTAAATTCAAATAAAGAAACTGAACAGGTATATGATGATATGATGAGACATGTTTTGACACGTTATGCTTTGATACGATATGTTTAAGTTCATGATTTTAAGATAATGAAACGTATGTTGATTACAGTACTTTTCATTTTGCATGTTATGTATATGTATTTGTTATAACGATTCGGTGTGTTGAGTTTTTAGACTCACTAGATGTGATTGATGCAGATGAACTTACGGTTGAGTAGGCTGAGCTGGGGGTGCACGTGAAAACCCGAGAACCTTGCATTTCTTCCGCATAATACGTTTATGAGACATGGGTTTAAACAATATGGTTAAATATTTTTGAATCTTGTTATATGTTGTTGATTTATCAGACTTTTGTTGTCTGTTCGAGTCTCTCTTTTAAATCAGTAGACTAAGAGATTGTTTTCATTTTATGATTAAATTAACTACAGTTATTTTTATTCAGAGGTTGGATGACCTTTTAAAATGCATGTTTAACTTATTTAAATGTTGATGTGTGTGTATTTTCGGTCGTATCTTTTAAAAAAAATCAGTAGAGTTTTAAAATGAGTGGACGTTTCAACAATCTTGTTTCGTTTCCTTCCTCAAGGCGTAAAAAACGTCATATATTTATTTAGATATAAAAAATATTATCACATAAGCAACCTCCTATAGAGGATGAGGGGGTGATAGGATCGGTTAAGGTAGTTGAAATGTTTAGAAAGATGGCTGAATAAACGCTTAAGATTTTTGTACTCCTTTCAAATGTGTGAATCAATTCTTTGAGAAACTGATCCTAGAATCTTGTTTGTCGATATAAATCAGTAAACTGATAATAGTGCGGTATGAGACTGAAATATAGATTGAATGCTTATGGTTGATATAGTGTAAAACTGAAATGGTAACTGAAACAAACACACAGATTTTTATGAATGTTCGGAAAATTCAAATTCTTTTATGTCACCCCTTCTATCACTATGATAGGATTTCACTAAAATTCTTTGATATATTACAACAGATTGTAGCAATCCATTTCAGCTGGTGTTACACACTGTCAAACTAAAAATCTTAGTTTAACAACTCTTTTACAGTAGTAAATTGAAATGCTCTTAATTGGTAGCATGAATGCTAGGATAAATACAATAAATGTAGAGCTTGAGTGTGCGATCTGTAAATTGAGGAAATCTCGTGAAAATATCGCAACTAATTGAAGATTGTAGCTTTATTGTTTCGCATTTGTTCACTCACCTCCAGTAACCTTCTTCAATGGATTCAATCAGCTATATATAGTCTTCGATCTCAACGGTAGTATTGAATGAATTAATGACAAATATCTGTTTAATCGTCGTCTAGTTACTTTATCTTATAGTAGTACGAGGTATTAAGACGGTTCTGTTCTGATTCATTTGTTCTGCTTCGGTACGACCTGTCAGTCTGTCTGCTGATACTTCAACTGATAATGTGGACAACTTATTAGAAGTCAATTGATCAACTTATCAGCTCATCTGGACATTATCAGTTCTAACTGATGTCCTATCAGTTACGAATTCTTCAATTTGAAAAGGTTTTTCCAGTTCAGATCAAACAAAGTCTTCAGTTACGATTACTTGACTGCTCGATCAGTTAGATTCTTCAGTTCTTTTGCGGATTAGTTTGTCAAACTATGAAACTTATAATATTCCAACAGGTGGCTTGTTTAACTATTTATAGTAACCTGAAACCTAATACGCGTAAACTTAAAATATTACAATGTTTATTTTGAAGAAAATTGAAGAGAATGGTTAATGCCTTCAACTTCATTCTTCCTTTGTATTTATAGAAATCTTGGTGAATTTGAAATTCGAACTTCAAATCTGTGAATTACTTTTTCATTATTGTTGCCAACTGTTGTCTTGAATTATTGTTGTCAGCTACATGTTTTGGTGACTCATTAGTGGCCCTATCTTTATTAGTAATGGTTTAGTAACATGATCTCTTTCATTTTTGTCGAGGAATTTTCTACTTTTTTTGTGTCCAAGGAAAATGTCTTTTGTGTGGTCCTTCACCACTTGGACTTGTCTCTTCAGTATACTTTCACTCATATCTTGACCGAAATCCTTTCCAAAATTCCGGATCTTTCCAGTTCGAGCAGTTTGGGCAGATCTTCTTCGTCCATATCCCAATATGAGTCATGTTGTAGAATTTTTGTTGAGTTTCTTTGCTTACCGAGAGCTTACTGTTCTACAGAAGATTTTCTTTTCGAATGCCTCTTCTGCAAATCAGGTATTTTTCATGTGATTGTATTTAATAGGAAAGATCCATTCACTGAATTTTGATAGAATTTGAATGGAAACTTGACTTTATTCATCTCTATGAGGAAGACTCATATTCCATATGTTCTCTTGGTGGAGACATCATCTTCACTAAGTGCGGCAACAAGGGGCACTTTTTATGCTGGATATCTTTGATTAATTTGGTAGCTTTACTATCTGGTATCCTAAACTTGAAGAAATAAAAAGCCTCGTGTGAGTCTTTCTTAGATGGTTCTATTGTTGTACTGAAGAAGTATAGCTCCATAATTTCTCTTCTAGACAATTAATCATTAGTTGCTCAAGTTTCATGTAATGATTCTTGGATCCATTTTGGTAATAGTGATATCTTCTAGAAACCTGGTGATGTGGTGAAGACTGACGAAAGAATTCTAAATTCATACTATAATTTAACATCCTTAGATGGGAATTGTTTCACCCACGTCCTTGTTATATTCTTACCACATCAACCCCATTTGTAGCCCATTTAATTCATGCTCTAGTTTTTAATTTCTCTAAATTTTGTTAATATACCTGAAACGAAGATATTTAAACTCGTTAGTATCAACCTTATATTTACCCTAGTCAAATTGAGTTCTAAGGTTGATCTCTCCCTTTTCAATCCTCGAGATGAAGGATTGACTTCATGACTCGAGATAGGAATCTGGAGCCTCAAATTTTTCTTGGGCCTACTCATCTAGAAATGATCTCAACTTAGTAATTGTGCTAGGATACTTGAATCCCATGATCCAGATATAGAGCTCTGTACTCGAAATTTTTCTTTTGAGAAGCCAATGGTTTCTCGATAGCCAGAAGGATAGACCTGTAGCCTACCCGTAACTTTGCATTTAAGAAGATATTTTTTTACTCGTTTTGAAGCATTTCAATTTGTGATATGATCGGTTATGTAGTTTAAGTGTTTAGAAGGGGGGTTGAATAAACACTAAGGCTTTTACGGTTTTTTTCTGAAATATGAATCAGTTCTTTGAGAAACTGATCCTAAAATCTTGTTTGTCAATATAAATCAGTCAACTGATAAAAGTACGGAATTAGACTGAAATACAGATCGAATACTTATGAAAAATATAGTGCACAAATGAAATGATAACTGAAATGAACACAGGATTTTTATGAGTGTTCGGAGCCTTCAAATACTCATACGTCACCTTTTCTATCACGAAGATAGGAATTTACTAAAAGACTTTGATATATTATAACAAATTGTAATAGTCCACTTCAGTTGATCTTACACACTACCAAACTGAAACTCTTAGTCTATCAACACTTTACAATAAACAACTGAATTGTTACTCTAACAAGTAGCCTGAATTCTACGGATTAATACAATGAACTTAGAGCTTGAATGTGCAATTTGTAATATTGAGAAAATACTCAAAGAATGTGTCACAACTGATTGTTCGTGTGTTTTTTTAGCACTTCATTACCTCTCTTCAACTGATTCGATTAGTTATATATAGTCTTCGATCTCAACGGTCGTATTGAATGCATTTAATGAAAAATATCCGTTGAATCATCGTCTAATTACTTTATTTGACAGTAGTATGAGGTATTTATATTTTTTTGTTCTGATTCATCCGTTCTGCTTTGGTATGACCTGTCAGTCTGTCTGTTGATACTTCAACTGATGACGTGACCAACTGATTAAAAGTGAACTGATCAGCCGATCAGTTCAACTGGACATTATCAGTTCTAACTGATGTCCTATCAGGTACGAATACTTGAGTTGATAAGGTTTTTCAAGTTCAGCTCAAACAAAGTCTTCAGTTACGATTACTCAAATTTTCGATTAGTTAGATTCTTCAGTTATCTTGTCAAACTCTGAAACTTATAATATTCCAAAATTTTCTCACTTTTCGGTGTTTGACAAAATTTATATTTCTTGAACTGATGATAGAAAACAAAACTGATTTGTAGATAAAATAATATACAGATTCATACATATTCAAGAAAAATGATTTTATTGATGTTTGAAAAAGGTAAGTACAGATTCGTAGAAACATTTCAAAAATAAAAAATAAGAATTCTTCAGACTAACAACTGACTTAGGAGACTTAGATTATTTCTTGGTCTTTTTCTCAGCTTGTCCTTTATCAGTTGACTTGTCTGGTTCACTTCTCTTCTTGCTGCTTGGCCCTGCTGCGTCTGCTTCCTCTATCTTCTGTTCTTCTCCCTTTTTGTCAACACTGCCACTCTTGTGAAGAGAAAGAACGCTGGACTAACTTAAGAAGAGACCTCGGCCAGCTGATTCTACATCATGTCAATCTTCCTAGATAGATTTATATGAACAAAATCAATCTGATTGCTGAGTTGTTATAGGGAAAAGAGCAGTGTAGGAACTGTAACTGATTCTCTTTTAATCTTTTCGACTGAGTCGAAAAGAGCAACTCCATTCTTGGTCAGCTTCTTCAAGTCCTTCATGGTATGTTCTTTTAATGTTTCCAGACTTAAAGAAGGCAGCAGCTGAGTAGATTTGATTTTACTGATATGTAAACCGAGATTGCTTAGTTTTGAAATAATGGTGTCCAACATGACATCAGTTGCTAGTGGCATTCAATAAGAGAATGATTCAATTGGAGCTTTTTCTTTCCCATTTTCCTTCTGAGAAAATTGCCCTACAGCAAGTTGATCTAGGGCAACATCTTGGTCTATATCTGCGGAAAATTCCTCTACTGTTGCTATTGGTACTGACTGCCTGATTAGCTGATCCTGATGATCAGTTGAAGAGCTAGATGCCTTAGCAGTCTTTTGAGCAGCGAACAATTGAAGAGTTGCTTCTAACATAAAGAAAGTCTCAGAAAGCAGTTGGTTGATTGATGGCAACTCTGGTGCGGCTAATGGTTTCTGGACTGAGGGAGCAATAATTTGTTCAGTTTGAACTTCCACCTCTGTTATTGAGATCATTGTTTGATCTTCAGTAGGTTCAACAACTTCATCGAAAGCCGAATCATCTTTGTATTCCATTTGAATTTCCTCAGCAACTGATTGTAGCAGGTCATCTACTTTTGCCAATGTCAGATCTTTTTCAGTATATGTAGACGGATGCGCTATCGGTTCAGAAACTGGTAGGATAATCAAAGCTGCGGATGAGAAGGGTTGTTCATCAGTGGAGAGTGGAGGGAGGACTTCTGAAACTTGTTCAACTGGTTGAACTACAACTGATTATGTCTCAACTGGATCCATCAGCTGCTTCTCTGCTGTTTCAGCTGGAATGTCCTCCTCAGCTGACTCACTTGGAATTTTTTCCTCAGCTGATCTTGAACTTATGGTTTGTAATGGAACGTGCAATTGCTGTCCCATCTCCCAATTCTTCACTTTCATCTGAAGAGAGATGAGATCAAAGTCCAATTGTTGAAAAACTACTCTGTCTTAATAGGCAGTAGGACCAGCTAGATCATAATTTGACTTCTGTTCATCTGTCATCTCAGCCAACCTCTTGATTCTCATAAGGTCAAAGAAGTATGATCTTCTCTCCATGACTTGTGCGACTTTGGTGGTTTTAACAGACTTCATAACAGCCGATTCTAATGAGAATAATTGTTGCAGAACTTTCTTCCTTTTCAATTTCTTTTCAAGAGTGTCTGTTCTGATGTTCACCCATCATCGTAATGCTCCAGCTTCAGTTCAGCATGCTCATTTATAGCCTGCATAATAAGATCAATTTGCGTTTGAATGGCATTTCTGGGTCTCGGTTCCTCAATCAATTTTGCCTTGCCCTTCGGATTAGTTAGGGCATGATGCAAGTCCAGAGCTGAACTAGTTGTATACACCGCCTCTATGATGTTTATTCCTTTTGAGCATGCTGGAGGTAGGACTGTGGGATGGACAACTTCTGTGGGAGGAGCTGGAATCGCTGACAGTTTCAGCTTCTCTCCAAATTCAGTAATTATTATGGAGGGGTAGTCAGATGCAGTTTTTTGCTTTGGTGGAGCAGCTGGCTGAACGGACTAAATTGGAATAGCTGAGAGAGGTTGCTCAGCTCCTGATGGCAACAGTCTGAGCTCAGGAAGAGCTCCAGGAGTGGCAGCCGGCTTGGTCTTCTACGACTTTGTTTCTTCAGCAGTACAGGAGAAGGGCCTTCTCCAAATCACTGGTGGACAGAATCAGTTTTCTTTTGGATTTGGGGGCAGCAGCTGGTTTGATCTTTTCAATTTCTTGACCTTAGTTGCTGGCTTGTCAACCCCAGATTTCTTCGGCTAAACTTTGGCAGCTGTAAAGATCTTGAACTTGATAAGTCAAGAGGAAGATACTGGAAGTATCCATACGTCCTCAACTAGCCTACTCAGCTTAAGTGCGAAACCCTTGGACTTCTTCGAAGTCTGCACCATGTTCTTTAAGATTGTGAAGAGGATAGATGACCAGTTCATTTTTATTCCCTTAACAATAGCAGTCATCAATTGGAATTTCTCGATTATGAGGACAAAAAAAGAACATGCCTTTGCTAGAAGGCCCTTAGCAACAATATCAGCTAGTTGTCGGTACTCTGGCTTCAGCTCCTTCTTAGGATCAGACACTTTGATTTTCAGCCCGGTTGTAGAAAGAGTGGTCTGCATCTCTTCAATATCAGCTGCAGAAACCTCTGAGAAACTCGAGAGGCCTTCAGTTGGGAGTTGAAACACACTCTTGAAAAAAATTTCATCCATGATCAGAACATGGTCATTCACCTTCATCTGAATCTTCCAGTCATCAGTGACTGAGCTAGATTCATAGATAGACAAAATTTCCGCAACAAATATTTCTTGGGTTACCAACCCAAAAAAAAACCCCACAATGATTACCTTCGAGCTTTCATAAAAAAAAATATTTCTCATTTACTTTTTGTCGGTTATATTTTTTATCTGTTTTTCTGTTGTTTTCTAGATCTTGATATCGGATCAGCTTGTCATGTAATTTTTTTGTCTGCTACAGCTAGATGGATTGAGAATCAACTATTAGTTGCTAAACATGTACTTGAAGTTATTTTAAAAAATAAAAATCTAAAAAATTTTAAAAGAGTTTATTCACTTTTTCTAAACTCATTTCACGCATATAAATATGTGTGTGTGGATGACACACTAATTTATAAGTCTAATGTTATCTATAACTTAGTGAAATGTTGGTTGGAAGAAATAAGAATGTGTAATCAATGTCTTATCTTTCGCACCAAATGCAAAGAACATGCCTAATTCATTCAATATATGTTATTCCTAAAATGAAAAGTATGACATTAAGCATTTTTATTATTCCAGATCTAATTAGCAAGGAAATTTCCTAATTATGTTCTGAACATGACCATTACTCTGACCCTGATACGGTAGGAAACCATTGTTTTGAATTTTCAGACCCTTTATTTAGTGGGTGAACCGATGTGCTGGCCTCACCGCTCGAAGGAATTACATATATGAGACTGATATTGGTATCCACGAAGAAAGTAGAGAAATTTCAGTGTTTATGAGAAAAATTATTACAAAAATTTTAATAAATAATATATTTCAACGAGGCAAGAGTTAAACTCTCGGAAGCCCAACCTGGCCATTGGGCTTAACACGAAAATTATTACATAAAGTAACATGGGCTTTGTCAGTGAATATATGATATATTTATCTCAATCTATTATTTAGTGTGTATGTTCATATGCTTTATGCTTTTGTGTTTAATACTTAATATAAAAATATATAGAATTTTTATATAAAAGTATTTAGACAAATATCTTGTTTTCAGTACACATAAATATCTCGAGTAAAGTAAAAATGTACAAACATTAATTAATAAACATGTTAAACAAGAAGTCTTCTTTGACAAAGATTTAATATAACTATTTTTTTTAAAAAAAATAGTATAACAAAATTTTTGAATGAAGATGGCAATGGGCTGGGGCGGAGGTGGGTTTGCCATCCCCAATTCTCCAAATCGGAGAATCCCCATCCTCGACCCCGTGGGGACGGGGATCCCCGCCCTCATCCCCGTCCCCGCTTTAATTTCTTTTTTTTTATGAAACTTTAAGTATTTATTGAATTGACACAAAAAAAAATTTAATTTGATNTTTGGGGATTTTTAAAAATCCCCGAACCCGAAACCAAACCCATTAAATTTCTCCCAAATCCGTCCCATTTAGGGTTTTTCCCGTGGGGTTCCGAATCCGCAGGGAAAATTGTCATTCCTACTTTTGAATAACTAAATAATATATTGTATACTTTATTTTTCTTTTTTGAAGTTCGTCAAAATATTATCTATTAACATACATTAAATTAATTGTGTATTTCGATATTTAACATTTATAAGAATTTTTTTTGCAAATAAAAGTTGTGATTCGTATGTATATTAGCTCATCCTAATATAAACTCATGGTTCATTCTTTGGTGTTGAGACAACATTTATGCTAGTCTTGGCAATTCGTCTTTCGACCACTTGAAAAACGGATGTTTTCATCGAAAATATATCATTAAATTTTCAAGAATATTTCCAGAATGCATGATTTGTCACGAACTAATATATACAAGTGCACCAGTGCAAGACAAATATAACATTTTAAAGTAAAATTGTTTTAAAAAAAATTTATCGACTATATTTCACTAAATTGTCCATATCTTATGAGTAGGTCTCTTATAAGACGGTCTCACAAATCTTTATCTGTGATACGGGTCAACTCTACCAATATTCACACTAAAAAGTAATACTTTTAGTATAAAAATAAAATTTTTTCATGGATGACCCAAATAAGATATTCTTCTCACAAGAGACGACCCGTGAAACCGTCTCACAGAAATTTTTGTCATATCTTATTTACCCAAAGATACGCAATGCGTCCCACATTTCTCCGACATCTGTTAGTGGATTAGTTTGTTGAAAACGTTTAATGAAAATACACAAGAAACTTATTTTCTCAATTGTTGATCGACTTAATGTGTTGGAGGATCGTGTAGGATTATCAATGTCCATCTTGGATATTATCCTCAGGAGTCCATTTATCTCATCAAATGGCAATTCACCTTTCCACGAGAAGTATGTTTTCCTAATGGATTTCCATTGTCTCTTCTTTTCATCTAGATAACTTGGTATCAATCTCATTATTCTTTTTTGGGTGAAATCTTATGTCCCTCAATTTTACAGTCACTCTATCGTTACCATGTACGTCTTTCATATTTTAAAATATTCATAGTATCTTATTTATCTTTGCATATTTAATGTCGGCTCCAACTATTTCGGTTTTTAAGCGGTAAAAGTCTTTTTTATAAATCCCTACGAACGGATCTTTCTTCTTTTTTGATCATCAAATCAAGTTCACGATCAGAAACTTTGTTTCTCCTATGTATCGCACTAGATATCTAGACGAAATTTGCATTGAGATTGGATCGTCGGAATTTCAGACATCCGGATGTGTTGAGGCTGCGTCGGGGCGGTGGAAGGAAGTGGCCTAGATTATTTACTCCAAAATATGGGTGTAGCCGATTTTTCTTGTGAGGAGAGAGGACCGAAAATTTTTTGTGAATAAAAATTAAGTTATTTCATATTACCCTTAATGAAATATTTATAAATTTTAATTTCTGATCTAATTAGGAACCCTACTTCAATCAAGATACATTAATTCCATTATTCAAATATCTCATGTATGTATTTTATACTCTTGAAAATATCATGCATAATTAAATTATTATCAACTTTTGATGATACAATATGTATCTTCATATATCCACATACACACACACACATATATATATAACCACTTGGACAGTTCGAGAGAGAGTTGTTCAGTGCATTATCAAATAATCACTCTTCTGTATGAATTGACATCTTCATATCCTTAACAATGAAACATAACATTTACATCACAAATGTTAGTCTCAAGATCAAGCGACTTTATTAGGTGGTTGAATTGACTAAAAACATGTTTAGAATATATGATACGCTTATTAAAGAGTTTCATAATCTTACTTTGAGAAGTCAGACCCCATGATACATATAGTACATTCATGGACTTTATATATGCAGTTTGCATAGGTATACAGATAAGTAAATGTTGTAATTGTATAAAATCGTAAAATATTATTAAAATAAGATTGTTTTTACATAAGATTCAATAAAGTCCAAGTAACAAGTTAGCTCGCTGGACATCTACTCTAACATATAATACAGAAAATTCATATATTCCTACCTAGTCACGCTCACTAGGTAAAATATAGGAAAAATCGATGATACATCTACGAAATAATGTCATTTACTATGTGTTCTTAGATATGACTGAATTTTACACAATTAATTCCAAGGAATTAAATCTTTGTCAAATAAAAATTTCTCGTGCAGTTAAATTTTGATCTAAAGTGCAACATTCCGCCTAGCTGGTGAACAAATCTTAGTCCAATTAGCATTATTTCAAATCCTTCAAATCCTTGTCCTTTTTTTGAAAGTATTATTTGTTGAAAATTCCCATCACAACTTACAGAAAGTGACAATTATTGAGAGTACTAATTATTCCTACCGATAGGTAAATAGAATTTTGTGCTGTTATATATAATATTTAAATAATGTAGACTAGACATCATGATTATAAATTATTTATAATTTGGTGATAATAATTATTAAAGGCATAATTATTTTAATTCAAATTATTGTAAACTCGAACCAAATGAAAAATGAAGTTATGAAACAAAGATGAGTAGGTCTCTCGTGAGATAGTCACATGAATCTTTATCTGTGAGACGAGTTAACCATACTGATATTCACAATAAAAGTAATACTTTTAGCATAAAAAGTAATATTTTTTCATGGATGACCCAAATAAGATATCTGTCTCACAAAATGCGACCCGTGATACTGTCTCACACAAGTTTTTGTCAACAAAGATGAAGTCTTATTTTAACACCGAACGTTGACTTAAAATTTGGAATTATGACCAAGTATAATTTAAGGTAAATCCACGTGTGTGTGTGTGTGTGTATAT
>NC_133323.1:17811405-17856932 GCF_012295235.1 Primulina huaijiensis
ATATAATATAATAAATTTTTTTTTGATATTTTGATGATTCATACAAAATATTATACGACGAAGAGAGGGTCATACATGTGAAAAGTAAATATATAAATGGCATTCAAGAAGATTCGGATATGATCAAACCTAAGTGGTTATGCTTGTGCATGCTTCTTAGACAATTAAAAAAAAATTCGAATCAATATTTTTTCACAAACTCGGAAATTTTAAAATAATAAGTTTCAATTTGAATAGTTTCAAAACATTACCAAATCGAAACCAAAACCATAGAAATCACTAATCTGAACGAAAAATTGAAATCGTATAGAAATTGAAACTGTTTACAGATCTAAATATATGATATTATTTAAAATTCAACTCAAAATATGGACAAATATTTTTTTATGACGTAATAATATTTGAGGATTTTTTTTTATTTTGGGGGAAATTTTTTTAAAAAAGGAAGAAAATATATTAAATTAAATAAATATAAATGAGGTGAAAGTTCATGCCTCCTATGTCCGCCCACGTCAAATTTCACTTGTTTGACAAGAAACCACTATTTTATAATTGATAGATGCAAAACGGGGAAAATGGGTTTATGATTTTATATAAATATAAATTTAGAAAAGTGATATTTGTTTTATAAAAGCGTACTATGATAACGAGGTAATTCTTTTTAGAAAAAAATATTTTTAGTTATCCGGAGATCTTCAGAGAATGTTCACTGACGGTCTGAGATTTATCATGATTGTTCATATTATTTTATGAATTCAGTTCGGTTAAACTTTATAATTTTTTAAAAAAAAAATAAATAGATTTGTTAATTAACCAAAACTTAATTGATCCAACAATTTTGTTATGTTTTTTTTTTATAACGGGTAAATTTTTTTAAAAAAAAGTATGGAGGGAATTTCACATATATATATTATTTTTAGTGTATATATATAAAAAATTTATATTTTATTTTTCTGGAAGTTACCACCTAAAACATATTAAATTTTTTATTTATTATGAATAATTTAATTAATGTTAATTTTAAAGTATATCTCATGATTTATGAATAATTCATCATGTTATCGGTTAGCATTTTATATCATTAGTCAAACAAATACCAAGTCCTTGTATGAATTATGAAAGGCCTTATAAAAATGTTTGAATAATCAAAGATTCTGGAACTTTTCAAAGTTTGTCGGCGCACAGATTATCAATAAAAGACCACAATTCCATGCATTTTCGGTAATTTTAGTTAACCATATATAGTAAAAACGTTGTAATAATATGGAGAATTTTGAACCAAATTTTCTTTTTCCTCTTTTCGAATTTCAAATTATTTACTATTTGACCCAAAAATCTGATCACATTATGTTAATGTATTTACTCTTTCACCAAAAGTTATATTGACGATAACCATGCAAGTCAAATATTTTAAATTGTATATCTAATTAAGCAACTCATTTGGATCGTTGTTTTAGTAAGGTTGGTTATTGTTTTCCGACAATCCCCTCATAATTGTGTTCATTGTCATAATTGATTCATATGGTAACAATGCAAGTCAAATATTTTAAATTGTACAACAGCTTAAACATCACATTTTGATCGTTTTTTTCAATGTAGATAATTATTGTTTTCCAATAATCTCTCCACAATGATTGCGTTCATTGTCATCCATCATAATCGAACATGTACACTGACTGTGATATCAATTGTAGCATAGATATCATTATACCATAGAAATTGTTTGTTGTTTTATCAAAAATTATAACTTATGGTAACGATGTAACTAATATTTTAAATTATACAACGAATCAATCTTTACGTTTCGGTCGTTCTCTCGTGTCAGGAATATTTATTTATTTCCAAGGAATGCCTTCTTTTTCCTAAAAATTTTGCACCATATATTCTCGTTTGGTTCCCAATTGCGTATAATCAAAAACCAGCTCAAATTTGAACTTATAAAACATATTTTGAAAAATAATTTTTTTAAAATCGATTATATTCCAAACCCAGTTATAAATAAAAACATGCAAATTAATATTCAAAATCCTCATTCTACAAAATGCATCTGTATTAGTTTATAGACGTTAATTTTAAAAGAAATTAAACAAAACAAACTCGTGTTTTTTTAGTTAATCTTGGTCGATAATGTGGGGAAAAATCAATTTTAGGCCACATAACTTGTTTGTGTTCCATTTTTTTTACATATATAGTCGATCAATTCACGGTTTTAGTCCAACAATTTGCACTTTTTTCCAACTTCAGTTATTTTTCACCATAGTGTCTAGTGTGAAATTGAATACATCAGTAATACAACTGAAATTTGATAACAGTTAAGTGAATAATCGCAAAAAGATAAATACACACGATCATGATTACTATTTTCCATATTTTTAATGCATTTTTTTTTTTATCATCAATGCTGATTTAAAATCCAAGTTTCTTTTATTAACATAGAATAATTCTTGTGACAAGTGTAAATGGAATATTGTATGCATGCACCGATCGAACCGGTCCATTCATCATTTTTTATTATATAATTTTGTCCATATTTCGTAGCTAGCTAGAGCAAGTAGATGGGAGGCATGTGCTGCATGTATGAAGGCTATTCCGCCAACAAGGGCTTAAAAGACACGAACAAACTCGTGAGAGAGTGTCAAATTTTTATTCAATGAAGCCTCGCCGAATTAGGAACTGGAAAATAAAGGTGAAGAGGCTAAAATATCGGCAAAAGATAGGAAATTATATGAATTTAAATATCAGCAAAAGATAGGAAATTATATGAATTTAATTGTAACATACATGTATTTTTATGAACAACCATGCAAGGCATAATTTTGTTAAAGAAANTTTTTTTTTTTTTTTTTTTTTTTTTTTTACCTTATCTGAGAGGTTTTATTTTCATTCATCGTGATTTGTGGAGATATGTCAATATGCATCTTATTTTTTGGGAGACATGTTTTCTACAACTGCACATTCACCGGGATATTTGTCATTGGGTAAGATTCTCATTTACCAAGTAAAAAATAATGTGTAAATACAAAACTTGTTGATGGACAATTTTATAGTTTAATTTTGGGATATGAAATTCCGATCCAATGCAACTCATGAAAAAATATCACTTTTATGTTAAAAATATTATTTATTATGATATATATGAATCGAACGAATATAGATCAACGATAATGTTACGAAAATATGTTAGTGTATAAGCATGAACGTATTAGGTTATCCATCAGTCAGCGCAAGAGATATTTGACATTAAATTTGACGTTAATGAATCCAAATAAATTTCAAACTTACAATAAAATTAAATAGTATTTAAAATATTTTTATTTTATTTTATGCATTAAATTTGATTTGAAACTTAAATTCAAATTGAACTAGTCCATTGCAGCATGCAGGCATTAAATTCAACGAAAGTGGTCCCATTAAGCGTGGGGTAGAATACGAGACTCCAAAAACAAGGGAGCCAGAGACACGTGACGACACGGATCTCTCGTATGCCTGCCCAACATCTGGCATATGCTTGCTACACTTGTACCATTACTCAACCTATGTAAGTTTTTTTATTTAATTATACGAAAAATACATACAGTGTATCGTATAAAAATCTATTGTAATAAAAAAAATTTATAGCGATACGATACCGAAAATTTCGGATTTTCGATATGTATAATTAGCATATCGATTATATCGAAATATTGCAGTATACCGAGATTTATGTACAGTATCAATATATACCGTTTTATACCGAAAAAACACCTTATAATTTTTAAAAAAATTTAACTTTATTATTTAAAAATATCATATATTTTAATATATATATATATATATATATATATATTATTTCATTATATACAGAAAATTTTCAAATTCCATACCGTTACCGTACCGTAAATTATGGTATCCACATCACACTGTACTCGAATTCCAGTATACCAAAAAATTAGATATTTTCCGGTACAATAAACTTGGTATTGAGAAAATTCGATATTTTTTCTTACCATTAAATTCACATATCGGATATCCACGTCAAGATAAGACATATATGCATCAACATGTATATATTAGCATGTAATCGATTACTCGAGGTTAGCAATAATATAATATAATCAACATAAATACGCTCAATCAATTTCTTACATCCGACATCGGGAAAAATTGAACACATCAATAGATATCTCTATATGAGTTAGGGATGAGATATTGAGTTGCGAATAAGAGATAATATATCAATTTCGCAGACACTTGTCTATTTTATGTACTTAAATCGATTGTCACGCCCTAAGCTTAGGCCACACGTGCATAATGGAGTCCTATAACAACTAAATGATATCTATTATCTTTCTTTCTCTATCTGGCATTCAAGACTGAAGATGTATGAAACGAAAGTGCGCGCAGTGGCAGCCCGTCCCGAAGAACCGGCAGTTTTCATGGTTTAGCTAGCCAAGGCTAATGCTAATCTTTGCATGAAGTTTCTAAAAGGAGTCAGATTTACCTCTAAATACCCTACCCATGAATAAGCTTAGAACGGGGTCACAATGGAATGAGGAAGGAGGAAGTAAATATACGCAGCCTGAGAAACTCTATGGACCTATGGCCAGTGCTTGGGATAAAAACCTTACAGTTATCCGTTTAGGGGCAAATCCCTTCAAGTTTTTCTTAAGCAATGAAGATGAGGATGTCCGTAAGCCAATCAAAAGAAAAAATATCCAGTTGAAGGATAAGGGTAACATTCTTATGGCTTTACTGCGATATGAACAATTGCCTAGTATATGCTAAAAATGTGGTAGTTTTGGTCACATAGCAAAGGAATGTCCAACCAAGTTGGCGGGTCTTCGTTAAGAGTATTGCTACCTCTACTACTGGGAAAATTGCCAGGTTTTTATCCCTAGACTGCGCTTCAAGTGAATCAGTGGAGGGTAATTTAAAAGAATGGAATCTGTATGGGCCTTATCCATTCGATCCACTTCTGGGAGAAAGACATAGCTAGGATGGGATCTTAGAGGCTAGTTTAGCTTCGATAAGACCAGTAGTTTACATGCTTATAAGAAAGGACCATCCGCCAAAGAAGTTCTTTAGGGCCAGGATTCCTTTTGCTCGCTCTTTCTACTCTAGTTAGTTATCACTCCGTAAACTCCTTCCTTGGCGGCCTTTGATCAGATGAGGCTATATTGCCTGTTCATCTATAGTGAATCCAGTCTTTCTGAGCAAACTGTCGACTCATGAATAGAGCCGAAAATCAATTCAATTCATGTATGAGCCATCCATAAGGAAATTCTCCTAGTAAAGTTAATGTAAGTTGTGAACCGATATGCCATTTCGAACCCTAGGATTCTATTAAATCATTGGCCTTTCCATTCGGATCATAGGTGGGCTGATAAGTCCGGCTAGTTTGGTTTATTGAAAGGACTGTAAGGCTCCTACTCTTTCTTCTCAGGCGTGGTAAGCTAGCAAAGCAGATAGATAGATTAAACAAACTATCTAAGTGCGGGTACCAACTCCCACTAATGACCAGAGATTCACGTACCGATGCTGCGCTGGGTCAGCAGTACCAAGCTCATAGGAAAAAGATTCATTCTACTAACAATGATATTGGTATGTCGCCGCGTCAATCTCGATCGAACTATATGACATGACTGTTGAATGCAGACGGACATTCCCTTCTCCGAAGGCCTAGAAGTAAGCCATAACTCTTAACGATGCAAAGAATTCTTAACGATGCAAGGAATAGCTATCATTTCGTGCCCAAGTCCAAGCACGGGCTCTTCCATTATATTCATACCACAACGAGAAGGTATGGTGAACACTGATGATCGAAACATCTCCTTCAGTGCCTAGTCTTCCATTAAAGAAGAGGAGCGGACCTATGTCTAGAAGAGAATACTGGCTAAGCCAATGGGAAAGGTATAGTTACATATTATAACTTTTATACTACGAAAATCACAGGTATTAGCATACTAACTTGGATTGTTACTGGAATGTCTTTCATCAATTGAACTCCTAACTGACACCAATCTGTGCTCTCCTACGAGTAGGAGTGCTTGGTCTTGCATATGCGCTGTTCTCTTTCTTGTTGATTTCGCATGATAGACAGATATTGAATTAATAGAGAAGTAAGGCGACGGAAGGAACGCATTGCATTGGTGTCAGGGACATAGCCATTACGAGATTAGACCGATCAGAGAATGGAAGAGGTAATTAATAAAGAGTTGCATGTATCAAGTCTTTACTTTAAAAGTTGCACTAGCATTAGCAAGAGGAGCACTAGAAATAAACTCTCTCAGATGTCCATAATCAATCGGATAAATATGTTATCCAAGTTATTCAAAAGGTAGTCGATAAAGATTCATTACCAGCTCTGCTCTTATTGCTAGCTCTTTTCCATTTTGCCTGGCAGTGAAGAAGAAAGATTAGATGCGCCTTATCCGCTATTTGTGACGTGAATCGAGTTGTAAGACTAGAAAATGAAGGAAGCATTTTTCTTCTTGTTAAGGAGAAAGGGCAATATTGGAAGCAGATTCAGCCAGCCCGGAGTAACCAGAGCAAGTTCTTTCCAAAGTGGGAAGGACTATTCTTGCAAAAGAAGAACTCTCTGTTCTTTCTTTCTAGTCTGGGTCTGCTTTGCCAATGCACTGGTAGTTATGATTCTTCGATCTCGAAAATGAAAAGATCAGGATTTGATGTTCTTTAAAGATCTCCCCTGCTTACCTTTAGCGGGGATCAAAACGACTTATATAAATAATAAGGAGGGAAACACAAACCTGAGCCTTCAAAAATTCAACAGATTCCACTATAGCAACTCAACTCTTCAGATCAAAAATCGCCTTTATTATATTATCTATTTTTTATTCACGCCCTGTGCCTGAGATAACTCATTTCTCTTTCGACTGGAACTCCTAAATCAGTAAATCCGGAAGTCACTTTGATACCTTTCCAAGAGTCACTCGCTTCTTTAAGCCATGCCCTTCGTACCAAGACTACTAGCCCTTCCTGCAAGAGCAGAAAGATCCATTCTTTGTCTTGTCCCTCCTTCAAGGACAAGAGATGGGGATGAAATAGTTGCGCTAGTTTATTCGATTCGTCCTCTATCTAAGTTCATTTGTGATGAAATCTTTTCCTACCCTAAGGTCAAGCTTAAGCTTATTCTCGTCAGTTCCCTCATTCTCTTTTCTTTCAATGGCATTTGCTTTCAATTAAGTAAGAAAGAGATTGTCCGGTGTAACTTCCTTCATAGTTTCTAGTGGAGCGTGGATTCTCTAACAAGTGGGTTTCCTCCCTAATGAGTTGTTTGACTGCTTCTAGCATCTCCGTCCTTTGGAATGGGGAGCGCACTCCTGCTTTGAATCTTGGGCGTGGCTAAGTTGAGGATGTGGAAGGATAGGATGAGGCTAATAAATGTCTAAACGTGGATAATATGGCTTGTCCCCTTTATTAGAGTACGAGTGCCATTCCTTCTGCAGGTGCCTCTATATCCCTTGCAGCTGTGGGCATGATTTTTCTTCCATCCATTTATCTAGTTGGAGTGGTTGAATTGGTTAGCATGCCCGTTCGATTGCGGATCCGAGAACATAACATAAGTCTCACAGCTCCGTCGTCCGATTCTATGCCTAATATACCTGCTCTTCAAGGATGAACTCTTTTGTGCATGGGTGTAGTTCTACTATGGATTCAATTCCTTCAAACAGCTTATTCGAAAACAATTCTTCCTTTAGCAGCAAGAAAAGAATTCCTTTCAAAGCCAAATCGTCCTTTTTCAAGGCGTTCTCCTCCTCTTTTAAAACTCACTCCTGAAAGGCGCGAAAAAATATGCTTTCTATTGGACTAAGCTCCAAAAAATACCATACAGGGTAGAAGTGAAGTTTCTATTGAATTGAGTCAAATCCTTCTTTGATTTAAAAATGCATATAAGATGTCCATAAAATAAACAAGAATTTTATAGAGGAAGATTCAATACCAACTGATTCCCCTATTGATTAACCTCATCCAACTTCCGAAACGGATAAGATCCCAAAAGCTTCGTCTATACCAGCAGATTAAATAGGATCTTCTACGTGAACATTTTTAACAGCGGTTCTTCCTCCAACAGTCAAGTCACTGCTTATTCCAGCAACAGCGCTTACTGTAACAGAACTAGGACCGTCAACTGTAGCAGGGGTAATGCCTTTCAGAGCTCCTAGTCCGCCTTCGACTATTATCCCTTCATTCCCCTCTTTCGATTTCTAGTTTTGGAGAGAGCATTAGTACTTTAATTCCCCTAGCTGCACATGAATCCTATATAAATAAAGAATTTGTTGTTGTCTAGAGAGAGTTCGTCTGGGCGCACAATAGCATTTCCTTCAGCGTATATGCGGCAACCAACTGAAATGCCGACATCGATTTACCTTTTAAAGAGGTAACAACCGATATTGCGACATCTTTCCTCTATTTGGTGAGTTTTTGCTTGTTGTGAGCTACCATGGTTACCTCGGGCGAAGCTTCTTCTTCTTCAAAACGCACTCGAACTCGGGCTCCACGAGGCGTGATGAGCTGCGATGAATCGAACATAACCTTCTGGCCATTGACTGCATTACTAGATGGACCAGCATTATCATTCCCATAAGAGAGAAGCGGATTCTACATCACACTCGGCTTCTCTTCCGGTGTTTCAAACTTCAGAAGTTCTTTGTCAATAAGATCTTGCACTTGTTAACTAATTCACGTACTCTTCGTAATCTGATGTAGGATGAGATATCACATCCATCCAATGGGAATCAGTCCATCTTAACATAAAAACATTATGAAGATCCATTGGAGAATATGGTTATATCAACAAGGGAACAATCACAAGATCATGAGATTCAATTATACATTTAATTTAATTTTTCCAAAATGATATTTGATTTTCGTCCAAAGTAAAGCAAAATATTAATATTTCATTTTTTTTATCTTTCTTTATTATTTTGTTAAAAATAATTATCTATATTGCATCGTCAAAGAAAAAGTTATGTAAGGACATGTTGCGTGATTGATTAAATTTAAAAAAGTTTGGAAAATATAATACGATCTGATACTCACTAGAATTAGAAGGTTTTTTTTCCGAGACCCGAAGACGACATGTGACAATGCTTCCGACCTAGGAAAGCCTGAAATAAAAAAATGTTAAAAAGGAGCTGGGAGGGTATCCTAGCGGGACCTCTCCGACGCTCAAATCAAAGTTGGAAAATATGAATAAGGTAGCTAAAGCGACCACTTAAATGAAAGCAGTGAATTCCAAATTTTAGGGACTATACATATTTAGCAGAGAACCACGACGTATAACTCACGCACTTCTCCGCAAATGGCTCGCCCTACTAGGGGTAAGCACAAAGGTGAGCTCGCCCTTAAGGCGAGGCTCAGGCTAGGGGCTCTCCTTCCATGGGTGAGCTTCTCACCCACACTCCTACTCTACTTCCCACCTTCTCGATTCATCCTCAACTTCTTAGCACAACTTCTAAGCTCATCCTTAGCACATGCTTGGTTCCCTACGTCTTTTCCCTCCACACCTTATAGCTCGTCTTGTTTCTTGCCACATCTCCTATCTCACTTCTACCGCCGCCACACCTCATAGATCATCTTCACCCTTGTCATCTTCCCTGGCTACAATTGGCACAACCAACTTCAACTACTTCATTAATCATCCACACCCCTATTCATAAGGATACCTTTTAGATCATCTCCACCCTTGTCACCTCCTGTGGCTACAATTGGCACAACTTCAACCTATCTTGCCTCAACCACCTACCCTCATGGGTTGACCATACCCCTTAGAGCTGGACCCAAACCTTGTTTCTTGACCATGGAGTCAAATTGGTCCTAAGCAAGTGATGGGACCACATGTGGCGTATTACCAATCTCCCCCTCCCGAGCTGAGTTGAATGGTAGGTTCTAAACTCGATTATTTGAGTTTCATAGTTGACATTTTAATTATTATTTGAAACTCCAAGTTATAGCCGAACGATGCCTTTTTCCATCATCCCTAGGCTTCTTATAGGTGCATCCCCCACCATCTCTCTTGTCTTTTGGACAGTTAGATTAGATTTCAGCTTCCCATTCATTTTTTTTCTTTTCATTCTTTCATTCTTCGTTCATCCACTCGCTCTTTTCACATCTACCACAACCTCTTGCAGCCCTCACCATCCATCATATCTCAACCATTTGTATCTCAATTGTGTGTGAAAAACGCCTAAGCCATTTCTAAACTCTCCCACCTCTCATCATGTATGCCCGTCCGACCTTCTCTTCATCCAATCACACCAGCTTCGTTCTCGCCCTAGCCCTTAGAGATCGACTGCCATCTCCATACTCATCCTCTCCCCTCACCCTCGTCCCTTACCCCTTACCCTTGCCCTCTTCTCCTTGCCTAGCGCCTCGTCCCTCTCCTAGCCAAGATCCTCACCCTCTCGACTTTTCCTTTTCCCGTCAATGCCCTCTCCATCACCCATCCAAACTCCTTGCCCAGTGCCTCACACCTCACTCCTCTCTCTCTTCTCCTTCCCTAGCAGCTCGCCATCGCCCCTTACCAAACCAACCTCCTCGCCAAGCACCTTAGCCTTTGCCTAGTCTCGCCCTTGTCCAATCTCTGCAACCCTCTCTTCACTGGTCTCACCCCTAGCATCCTCACCTGTAGCACCTTCATCCCACGCCACCACTTGTTTCACTCAACCTCATAGTGGTGCTCTATCTTTCCTTTCCTCGTCCAACTCCCCTCGCCAATATCCTCAATCAGGCCTTAGCCATGAACTCCTCTACTTGGCCTTAGCTATAGTAGAAAAATATAATGTCTTATCTTCCTCACCCATAACTCCACTACTTGGCCTTAGCAATAGTAGAAAAATGCAATGTCTCACCCTCCTCACCCGTAACTCCTCTACTTGGCCTTAGCCATAGTAGAAAAAATATAACGTCTCACCCTCCTCACCCATAATTTCTCTCCTTAGCCTTAGTCATAGTAGAAAAAATATAACGTCTCACCCTACTCGTACCACCTCGCCTTCCCACCTAACTCCTCTGCTAGGCGTAGCTTTAGTAGGAAGAATGAGAATAATCTTAACACCTCGCATCCCTACTTAACTTTTTTGTTAGGAATAGCCTTAGCAAGAATAATGAAAGATATCATATCATATCACATCACATCCCCACCTAACTCTTCCGCTTGGCGTAACCTTAGCAGGAATAATGAAAATACAAATTCTTAATATCCATGCCTCTACTCCTCTCGGCTCTTTTGCCTTTCTGCTCTATTCATCGTATCTCCTATTTTTCTCTGCTCAAACCTTTTGTATATGTATTTGTTCATCTTCCAAATTCACATATTTTTCCGCTCGAGTTAAAATATTGTCGTATCTCGGTGGGGGTTTCTTAACAAACGACTTGAAAATCTATTCACCCCTCAACCCTTGAGTGAAGGAACTAATTAAGATGTTGGGTGTGGTTGATGGTACTTTCAACATCGTGTTACTGAAACGCTGAACAAACTATCTTAGTCTCTCTTTCTCCTACTGCTTCATCACCAAGAAGCTTATATAATTCTTTCGATACTTCTTGCTACTAGCAAACTGATGAAAAAAATCATGCTAAAATCCTCAAAGGACCCTATAGAATCGGGTTTTAAAACGGTGAATCATTGTTATGTCGACCTCACTAGAGTGCTCAAGAACACCTTGCACTTGATCCTAACGGTATATTGATATAACAAAGCCACATTCTTAAACCTCCCTGGGTGTTATCATGGTCAGTACTTCTATTGTATTCTTCTATACTTGATTGGTTAAAATTTGATGGTATCATAACAAAGGAAAAATGGACTTTCTTATTTTCATTTACTTTCTACTGTCTTCATCTACATTCACCTCACTCACCCTCTCTCAAACACCAACTTATCTGACCCATGTGCTCGCAATAATCGCTTGCCAACCCTAATAATCACCCTCATAATCATATTATGGCCTCCCAACCATAACGTTGCATCACTCACCATCTCCACAGCATATGTTCGTCCTACCCTTATGCATGGTTTCCTCGCCCACTAGCTCCCTCAATGAAAAATATCGTGAAACTTACCTCACAATTACCTACCCAGCACCTCGCCAAGTCTAGCTCCCCTCCATCACCCAACACCAACACCTCGTCCGACACCTCGCCCCACCCTCTTCCTCTTACACCCACCACATGATTCCCATCCAACGTACTCGCCTAGCCTCACTTTCACATCTCTCTTGCCTTGACTTTCCATCTCTTTGCCTTGCTCATTAACCTCATTCACACCTCTCTCTCGGCTCCGCCCCACCTCACTCTCTCCCACACCTCACCCTCGTCAACACATACTTTCAAATTGTTCACATCTTAGTCAAACCTTCGCTGACAACTCCCTTCTAACCTCAAGAAGAGCATTCACTCACCACTCTAGTTTAACCAATAAGTCTTGATTGCACATACACCATGCTTTGTCTTCGCCCCTGTGCCCAATACCCTTGCTCATCACCTATTTTACATTCTACATAGAACCCCAACTCCTCATCTTCGCCCCAGCCCACCACTATCGCCTAGCACACCCTTCTTTCTCGTCTTTCTCTCAATTTCTAGAAATTGCCTCAACCACTTTCTACTCGATCAATTCCCTCACGTGCTTGATATTGATCCTAACCTTCGAACAATGGGCATACTTAGCTTAATTTCTCCATGGTCATGTTTCTCACGTTCACCTCCGGCGGAGGCTTCTCAGTCCTTAGTTGAGGACTTGATGACTCTAAGTTGGTTCTCATACTTATTCTCCTGCCTACCATCTCTACGTCTAAACTCAAATTTTCCCGCAAATGACGCCGAGTGTTCTTTTGCGATTAAGTCAGAGCCAAAAAAATATGAATAAGGTAGCTATGGAGACCCATAAAATGAAAGAAAAAATTCCAAATAAAATGAGAAAACCCGATAATTATATGAATAAATGTGGAGTACCATGTGCGTGTAACTCACACGCTTCTCCTCAAATGGCTCTTCTTACTAGGGCAAGCGCAAGGGTGCACTCACCCCTAGGGCGAGGCTCAGGCTAAGGGCTTGCTCCTTGAGGCTAGCACTCCATGGGTGAACTCCTCTGTAGCGCCCTTATCCGAGCCACTACTAAATAGAATAATAAGCAAGCAACATTCAACAACTAAACATCGGAAACCAAATAACTTATTCATCTTACAACTCAAACGAAAACAGAACAATAACAGCAGTCTTAAACATTAATACAACCATATCGAAAAACATAAATCTAAATGAGAAAACGATAAACCACATAAAACCTCCACTTGATCACCACCGAAAACTCAACTGCTCTAGCCATTGCCCTGGTCATCCGAACCGTCCAACCTAAGACCTGTCCCGTGGAATGGGATGCCCAAGATGAAAACAAGGACATGAGAGACAATCGCCCAATACGATAATGTACGAGCATACAAACTGATATGATGCATGCGAAAATGCAATCTGTTCGGATATCAATGATCAAGTCAAGAGAGGCACCTGAGTGTGTAGTATCTGATCTGCCCTAGACGTGTTTTGGCTCCCACACTCATCATCAAGACGTGGATCTACAATGTCCAAGTCATCAGAGCCCACAGGTTCCGTCGGACACTGTAGCTCTTAATGCCCCATAGTCCACAATACAGAATAGGGCTCAGCGACCCCAACAAACGAGGTATATCTCAAAAGATATCAAGCTCAACATGATATGTCATGCATAATATGCCGAAGCAGTAAAACATGTATCATGCAGCAGATAAATATGCAGCATATAAGTGTGTATACTACGCCTTGATATCTCAGTCAGTACATCATGTACCTCACTAAAACAATCTGACAGAAAGCTCTGAACCTAGACAATACCAACAATATGAAATCACTATCAAATTAGATCCTGAATTACCAAACATGCTTCAAAGTTCTTCCTAAAGGCTTTAGGATTATACCTGCGTCTATCGTCAGCCCACTGATGATATCTCGATCCCAGTTCACCGACCTCCCTCGAGTCGACACTAGCTCCGAAGCTTCCAGACACCAAAGTGCCCTAGAAACTGGCTAGATAACCTAAGGTATATGGCTAGAACTCTCTTTTGAAGATATAGTGTAGGAAACAAAAGAAATCAACTTCCATTTATAGGCTGCATCCGGACAATTTCAGAAATCCGAATCCATCTTATCTTCCACGTGTCAGAATCTTATTGTCTAGTTGGATTTCTTGGGATAATATATTCTAAAGTAAATCGGGTTATCCATTTTAAATTTTGTGGATCCCAACAGCTTGATCTCGAATTATCAATTTCTTAATAATGTTTAATTAACAACTATTTAATTATCTCTGAATTTGTACTCCATTCAAAATAAGGATTCGGGCATTTATAGCAGACACTACTGGAATTGGCTCCCTCATCGAAGAAGAACCAATTCTCGTCTCCTTTTGGACGGAACTAAACGAGACGTTGATAACAATCTACAATCGCTATACTTAGCCAATAGGTCGATTCTCATAATACAATCGAAATCTTCCATAGCCAGTATCGTCAAATTGGCAGACAAGTATTTTCCCTCAAATTCTAACAAACAGTCTACTACAAGTCGCTTAGCTAAGACCTCTTGTCCCATCGGTGTAGACATCGACATCAAAACATCTAATGACACGTAGGGTAGTTTATGCTTCTTAACAAACATTGATGCTATGAATGAATGCGATGTCCTAGTGTCAATTAATACATATGCAGGAATAACACATAAAAGGAAATTACCTGCAATGACTCTCTCGTTTTGCTCCTCAGCTTTCTCTTGGTTTAGGGCAAACACTTGCCCTTGGACTCGTGGGCGTTGCTGAGATCCTTGTGATATTCCACCACAACGAGAACCTTGAGCAGGAAAAACTTTCTGTTGCACAGTGGCCTTAGACTGTTTTCCACTGTAAGACCCTGCCATAGAACCTCCGCCTCCACTCTGATTCTCCAAATTAGGGCGATCCCTCTTCATGTGACCAAAACCACCACAATTGAAACAAACACCTGTTACTCTTTGAGAATTCTCCATTTGGAGATTTCCTCCACAGTGGCCAAAACCAAAGTTGTGCACCACTCCAGAACCGGAAGAAGAAGAAGATACAGACTTCTTGAAAGACTGACCCCTCGGTCCCAACGAACTAGAACTTTTGCTAGCTTGCATAGCCTTCCTCCTAGAAATACTGATTTTGGCTTGACGACAACGATTCACTAATCCTTCGTACGAAGTAGGATCGTTACATACAGAAAACCGATCAAAAATCTTCTGGCTCAAACCATTCAAAAAGTGAGAATATTTTGCTGCAAAATTCTCACTGATGTGAGAAGCGTACGACAACATATCCGTAAAACGCTTTTGGTAATCCTCAATGCTCGAATCTCCTTGATTAATGGTCAACAGTTCCATCTTCTTCGCCTGATGAAAAGCTAGCGGAAAGTGATGATTGATAAAGGCCTAACTGAAATGTTCCTAACGAATCCACCCATGCTGCTGAACTAGAATGACAGAAACATGTTTCCACCATTTTCGAGCTTTTCCTTGGATCATGAAATCGGCTATCTCCATCTTCTCATCCTTGTCATAGTGCAGCACTCGAAAACACTGCTCCATCCCAAGCTTCAGCAACATCAGCATTCTCATCTCCGGTCAACGGTGGATGTCCAATCTTCATGAAATCCCTAATGTTGACACGGTTCCTACGTCTCCTTTCATCATGATCTCGGTGACGCCTTCCGTCACGATCTCTACGACGCTGTTCTCGGCCAGTCTTATCGTTGCCATAACGGCCATGTCCTACACTTCTGTGAATCTGCTTCCATCTCCTGACATTTGAAAGGAAACCAAAATCAACCTCTAAATCCTCAAAACAGAATTACTAATGTCTTAAAAATTTTGCATGCTCTGATACTACCAAATGTAGCACCTTTACCTAAGCCACTACTAAACAGACTAATAAGCATGCAACATTAAAACTTAATAACAACAATTAAACAGCAGAAAACAAATAACTTAATCATCTTACAACCCAAACGAAAACAGAACAATAACAACAGTTTTAAACATTAATACAACAATATCGAAAACATAATTATAAACGAGAAAACGATAAACCACATAAAACCTCCACTAGATCACCACCGAAAACCCAACTGCCATTGCCACTGTCCTGGTCGTCCGAACCGTCCAACATAAGACCTGCCTCATGGAATGGGGTGCCCTAGATGAAAACAAGAACGTGAGACAATCTCCCAAACGAGAATGTACGAGTATACAAACTGATATGATGCATGCAAAAATGCAATATGCTCGGATATCAAGGATCAAGTCAAGAATCTCATGCTCAGTCTAGAGACGCCTGAGTGTGTAGTCTCTGATCTGTCTTAGGCATGGTTTGGCTCCCACACTCATCATCAAGACGTGGACCTAAAATGTCCAGGTCATCAGAGCCGCGGGTCCCAACGGACACTTTAGCTCTCGATGCCCCATCTTATACAATACAGAATAGGGGTAAGCGACCCCAACAAATGAGGTATATCTCAAAAGATATCAGGCTCAACATGATATGTCATGCATAATATGCCAAAGCAGTAAAAAATGTATCATACAACAGATAAATATGCAGCATATAAGTGTGTATACTACGTTTGGATATCTCAGTCAGTACATCACGTACCTCACTAAAACAATCTGACAGAAAGCTCTGAACCTAGACAATACCAACAATATGAAATCACTATCAAATTAGATCCTGAATTACCAAACATGCTTCAAAGTTCTTCCTAAAGGCTTTAGGATTATACCTGCGTCTATCGTCAGCCCACTGATGATATCTCGATCCCAGTTCACTGACCCCCCTTGAGTCGACACTAGCTCTGAAACTTCCCGACACCAAAGTGCCCTAGAAACTGGCTAGAAAACCTAAGGTATATGGCTAGAACTCTCTCTTAAAGATGCAGTGTAGGAAACAAAAGAAATCAACTTCCATTTATAGGCTGCATCCGGACTATTTTAGAAATCCGAATCAATCTTATCTGTCACGTGTCATAATCTCATTTGTCTAGTTGGATTTCTTTGGATAATGTAATCTGAAGTAGATCGGGTTATCCATTTTAAATTTTGTGGATCCCAACATCTTGATCACGAATTATCAATTCCTTAATAATGTTTAATTAACAACTATTTAATTATTTCTTAATTTGTACTTCATTCAAAATAAGGATTCGGATCATTACATCCTCACCCATGCTCCTCATCCGTTTCCCACCTTGTCGGCTCATCCTCAGTTCCTGAGCACATACTCGGTTGCCTAACTCCTAAGCTTATCCTTTACACTTTAGTACATCCTTGGTTCCCCACCTCCTTTCCCACGACACCTTATAGCTCATCTCATTACTTGACACACATCCTATCCACTTCCACCCCCGACACACCTCATATCTCATCTCATTACTCGACACACGGGAGGTATCACAGTCAAGATAGTTGGCATTAGTCTCTTTTCAATATAAAACTATGTATTTAGACATATTTGTTAGACCATTCTCCATGCATAATACTTGACTCCCAATAATGAAAACGTTTTGATGGAGCAAAATTACATATTATAGTAATATTGTTTAAATAAAATGATTACATAACACATGCATGTGGATTTTTTAAAATTATGTTTTCATTTATAAAAGCTTTTATTATCACCCTTCCACTGTAACCAATATTAAAATATTTGAAAACATATATAAATAAATAATAATTACGAGCAAAGCAAATATGACCTTGTGATAATGTGACTGAACAATGAATAACCTTAGTAATATCGTACCTAGGCACGTATACTCTTGACCAATTAAATTGTAAGGGATAAAAATTAAACAATCACGGCAAAGTATAATATAAAAAATGACCTTTTCTCACTATAGTTTTAAAATAGCATACGAATTACTCATATACATAATTCTAAAAAAAAAAACATATACATCACATAATTATGATTCTCACACCTAATTCTCACACACCACCCACGGATTTCCCCTCTCCCCTCACGCGCCACGCACACTCGACGAAGGCCATATCAATCCGATGACGTGGACATTTTCGCCACGTCATCGGCCTCGAGTTACACCCGCCACGTGTCCAACTATAAATTGCACCCCATTTATCCCATCGCCATTTCACCTCCAAAATTCCCAAAGAGAGAGAGAGAGAGAAATTCCCACGCTTCTCTGTGGTGATTGTATGGTATAAATACATGGCCGCGCCTGGGATTCAAAACGGTAGCGTCTCCGTGATGGCAGTGGCGCAGGCGTCGGCTCCGGCTCCGGCTCCGGTGGAACAGAACGGGAACTCCTCGGCGGAGCTGGAAGCTTCGTCGCCGATTCGGATTTTCCTGTTCTTCCACAAAGCGATTCGGATGGAGCTCGATGGCTTGCACCGAGCTGCGATGGCCCTGGCGACGAATAGGAACGGCGGAGACATCAGGCAGCTCGTTGAGAAGTGTCATTTCCTGAGGTCGATTTACAAGCACCATTGCAATGCGGAAGACGAGGTTTGTGCCTGTTGTTATCATTGTTATTTGTCTTTTGTGCTAGAATTGGTTGGTGTTTGTGATTTATCGTGCTTCAGTTAGCTGAGTTTGTTGAGTTGGATGGATGGTGTTAGCTGGTTGTCGTGCTCGACTGAGCTGTGTTTGTAGAATGTTCGGTAAGACCAACTTGAAGAATTCTAAGCATTATTGAAGATAATTTTAGCGTTGGAGTGTAGGTATTGTTTTGATTGATTATTGATGCTACGTTACTATATTTCTAGAAGAAGAAGTTGATGAATTGGAGATATTTGAATCAATAACTTGATGTTTGGTACACCAATTGGTACTAATCGATAACACCATCTGTAGGATCTATGAGTTGGAAAGCTAAATTATTACAGAAGTTCAATGCATGTTTGAATTACAATAAATATTTCCTTGTTAAAACTGAAAATAGGAAATTCAATCTGTACGAGTCTCATTTTGTCGCGGTCCTTTATTGCGCACTTTATTTCGAGAAGCACGGCTGTTATAAAAAAAACATATGGGAAATCATTTTTTTTATCGAAAGTTTTTATGAATGTATGCATTAAGCCACTTCCATGTTGGACAATATGTTTGTCACTGTCTCACGTCCATGAATTACCAATCGGAGTATCTCCTGTTTATAAAAAATTACTGATTGCATATGTCAAGATAATGTTTCATGCATACATTAATTTTTCAAATATCTTAGTCTATCTGCTATTCTATCATCATTTTGATTATTCTTCGGGATGATTTGGTATAAAGATTCTACTTCAATTAGTAGGGGTTATTGAACTTCTATGAGTTTTGATTACTGTGAAGCTGACGAAGTAATTTTTGTTTCTTTGCTTCTGAACTTGAATGTTATAGCTTTTAGGGCCTTGAAGAATTGGTAATTAGTTGAAGATTGCCAAAAATTTCATAACGAACAAAAGAAAATATCAATTATCAAAATGTTTCATTTCTAATGAACAGGTAGGAATCAAGTGTTGGTCAAACAAATGCTGAGTGACTAAGTCACCAATTTCTTAACAAACTATTTTTAAAGGCATTGTTTTGCACTTTTGCTTATATTTTGTAACCGGTCCATCTGTTAAGGTTGAAAAACTTTATACTAGTTGGTGTATTTTTTGTCTACTATGGTTATTTTGCAGTTCATATTCAGGCATAGGTTCATGTCATCCTCTAGACTTTCTGCTTATCAAGTTTACATTAAAATAAATATTTTCCTCTCTATTTGTTATCTTCTTTGAAATACCACAAGCATCTTATCTGTAAGTTGGGCGAGATCATAAGAATGGATTTTAAAATATAATCATTGTACACTGGCCACGCTGAATATCATCCTATTCTTATTTTCTTAGTAATAAGCATAATAACATAGGTCAGCATGAATGGTTATAGCTCTCTTAGTTTTCCTAGTATTAAGAAAAATGTTATGAGTTAGCAGGAATCTCATTTGCATCCCTTTGTGTAATGTTTGCCACAACATGTGTAATGAAACACCCGTGGGTGAAGATATAGGCTGAGACAATCATCAGCCACACCTCAAATACCAAATTTTTGAAAGCAAAGTGTTTTCAACGTGTTAGTAATTCGTTTTTGCTTAAAAATAAATTAATATTTGTTTTTATCATTGGTCTATATTTTATGTAAAAACCAGTGGTTGGCATGTTAGCGCGTCTCTCTTTGAGAAGTTGTGTGCCTAGCTATGAGGCATGCACCATATTAACTATAAAATGTTCATTCGAATGGGTGGTGGCAGGTTATCTTTCCTGCACTTGATATCCGTGTGAAGAATGTGGCAAGAACTTATTCCCTTGAGCATGAAGGGGAAAGTGTACTTTTTGATCAGTTGTTCACGTTGCTTGAGAATGAAGCCGACAATGAAGAAAGCTACAAGAGAGAGTTGGCTTCTTGTACTGGAGCCCTTCAGACATCGATTAATCAGCACATGTCCAAGGAAGAGGAACAGGTTTTTATTCTGAATTTTTTCGAGTCTTATGCATACTCATAGTAAAAAAGTTTATTCAGAAAATCTCAGCAAGCTCTAAAAATATCTCTCTATAATTTATGTATGCAGCTGCTGCCTTTCTTCGAGATGAAATATTTTCATCCGCACATTTAGTTTGCTAATTAACACTCTGATAGAAAATCTACCAAAGAGTTTCATTTTATCCCTGGAAAAGCAGGCCGCAATTCTTAATAAGAGGAGGAAAATTAAACATTTTGGAACTAAAGGCCTTATTATCTTTTATGATTATATATCATGCAAATACACACACCTGTCTACTTGGACTGCACCATGACTAGACTATATGGCTGGTTGTTTGCCCGCATTATCATCGTCTTAAAATCAATCATGGGCCTTTCATGTTTGCCCTTCTTATTCTATGCTGGAATAGATTGTTTCATTGGAAATTACTTTGATTAATTGGGAATTACTTTGTTTCTTGTGATGGGGCAGGTCTTCCCTTTGCTTAATGAAAAATTCTCATTCAAAGAGCAGGCATCACTAGTGTGGCAATTTTTGTGTAGCATTCCTGTGAATATGATGGCAGAATTTTTGCCATGGCTTTCATCATCAATTTCACCTGACGAGAGACAGGATATGCGCAAGTGCTTGCACAAAATAATACCTGATGAAAAGTTGCTTCAACAGGTAGGCACTTTGAGTGGATACATATGCTTAAAAAGTTTTTAATGCTGCTCTGACTTGTCGAGTTTTTTCTTTATGAAGATTATATTTAATTGGATGGATGGGGTAAAGCTTAGCAGCAAGCGTAAACGCTGTGAAGAAGATTATAGACATTCTATGTCAACTGGCCCTCCGGCAAAGGATAAGCACTGCAATTGTGCATCTTCCCACACTTCTGAAAGATATAATCTGCTGTCGGAGTCTCTCTATCATCCGATAGATGACATATTGCACTGGCACAAGGCTATCCAAAATGAGTTGAATGACATCGCTGAAGCAGCTAGGAGTATAAAGTTAACTGGAGATTTTTCTGATCCATCTTCCTTCAACAGAAGGCTCCAATTTATAGCTGAAGTCTGCATTTTCCATAGGTTATCTTCAGTCTTGTTGCTTGCAATTCGTTTTAAGTTCTTTTTTTTCATTAGCTAAATTTCTTAATTCTATTACTCTAAGTCACAATCTTCTAAGTGGGCTATTTTGTTTAATGATCTAGCAATCACATCATTGCTTCTAATTTTCTCTCTCTGCTTTTTTGGAGTTGGCTCTTTCAGTTGACTTATCAACCTTGGATGGAGGAACAAAAAATGATCTTAATCAAAAAAAATTTGTAGTCTAGCCTTCCTTCTAATATGCTTGCCAATTTTGCTTAACATTGATCTGCATGCTCTTTTACTTTTTGTGCAGCATTGCTGAGGACAAAGTTATTTTCCCTGCGTTAGATGCAGAACTATCTTTTGTCCAGGAGCATGCAGAAGAAGAGAGCGAATTTGACAAATTTAGATCCTTGATCGAAAATGTTGAAAGCGCTGGAGCCAACTCATCTGCTGAATTTTATTCCAGACTATGCTCGCAAGCTGATCATATTATGGAGACAATAAAGAAACATTTTCACAATGAGGAAACTCAGGTGAGTGATGAAGCATGTCATGAGCCTGTCCTTGTTCATTTCCATATTCTGCATTGTTGGATCCACACTGTATTTAACCAGTCATCATGCATCGTCAAGGAAATTCATTGTATCAAATGATAGGAAAGCATGTTCAAAGATCCAAAATCTGGTGTGCTATTCCTGTATCACCTGATGTATTGATCTTTTTAACGTTCCAACTTAAATCGATGCAGTCACAAGCTGAAATAAGCAAACATTAAACGTCCTTTGTATGGATATGTACTCTACTCATCTTGTTATGTTATAGGTTCTTCCACTTGCGCGGAAGTATTTCAGCTCTGAAAGGCAGCGAGAGTTATTATATCAGAGTATTTGTGTAATGCCACTGAGATTACTTGAATGTGTCTTACCATGGCTGATCAGATCTCTGAGTGAAGAAGAAGCTCGTTGTTTCCTTTACAACATGCACATGGCAGGTTTAGTGTCAGCTTCCTCATCTATCTTGTTAATTCTTTATTGGTTGAGCACTGGTGTAAATCAAAAGTGATGCATAGAGTTGACCTAATTGTTATTGCAGCTCCAGCATCAGATACTGCATTGATTACTCTGTTCTCTGGTTGGGCGTGTAAAGGTTACCCAAGAGGCATCTGTCTCTCTTCTTGGGCAACTGGTTGTTATTCTACAAAGGATTTTAAAGAAAGCCAAGAGGATGTAATCAAATCTTGTTGCCAGTGTGCTTTTTCAAGAATGTGTAATGAAACCACACCTTTTGATCAAGCAATCAACTGTGAAACGGCCTCAAAGCCTGAAAATGTAAATTTTCTGCTAGAAAGTAATGGTTGTAATCTTTCAGGAACAAGATCCCAAAAGGTTTCTCTTGCTAACCAGTCTTGTTGCGTTCCTGGTCTTGGCGTCGATAACAATAGTCTAGGAATGAATTCCCTTGCCTCAGCAAAGTCTATGCGCTCTTTATCTATGGGTCCTAGTGCTCCTTCTCTCAACTCCAGTCTTTTTAACTGGGAAACTGAAACTAGTTCCTCTGAAGGTGGGCTTACAACAAGACCTATTGATAACATTTTTAAATTCCACAAGGCCATTCGAAAAGATTTGGAATTTCTGGATATAGAATCTGGGAAACTTAGCAACTGCGATGAAACTTATCTTAGGCAATTTAGTGGTAGATTTCGTCTTTTATGGGGTTTATACAGAGCTCATAGTAATGCAGAGGATGATATTGTGTTCCCTGCCTTGGAGTCAAGAGAAACACTACATAATGTTAGCCACTCGTACACGCTAGACCACAAGCAGGAAGAAGAATTGTTCGAGGATATTTCATCTGCGCTAGATGAGCTTTCTCAACTTCATGACCTTTTAAATGCTAAAAATTTGGCTGATGATTTGTGCGAGAGATTCTCCGATTCTTCTTCTCTAGCTGATACCTTGAGAAAATATAATGATCTGGCAACAAAGATTCAAGGCATGTGCAAATCCATTAGAGTCACTTTAGACCATCATGTTATACGTGAAGAGGTTGAGCTTTGGCCGTTATTTGACAAGCATTTTTCTGTGGAGGAGCAGGACAAACTTGTTGGGCGGATAATTGGCACAACAGGTGCAGAAGTGCTTCAGTCAATGTTGCCATGGGTAACATCTGCTCTTACTCATGAGGAACAAAATAGGATGATGGATACATTGAGGCATGCGACCAAAAACACTATGTTTAGTGAGTGGCTTAATGAATGGTGGGAAGGGACTCCAGCTGCATCTTCACAGTTATCCACATCGGAGATAAGTAACTCGAAAGGTAATTGTGCTGCATTTATCAGTCCACTCATGTGCACTTTCATTCTTGGTTTACAATTTTGTTTGTGCTAGTGAGATGCACATTTCAACCGCTAGCAATGATTTTACCTCACAAGCTTGAATTTCGTGTCTCAGAATATGAGATGCATGAATCCATGGACCACAGTGATTATAATTTTAAGCCTGGGTGGAAAGATATATTCCGGATGAATCAAAATGAGCTCGAATCAGAGATCAGGAAAGTCTCTCGGGATTCATCTCTTGATCCAAGAAGAAAAGACTATCTTATTCAAAATTTACTGACCAGGTTTTGGTTTCTTGCACTTTTGACTTCTGTTTTGTTTTCTTGGTACGATAGCATGTGTTACTTACTCCAATCACAACAACCTTTTTTAGTCGATGGATCGCATCACAGCAAAAAAATTCGCAATCAAGAAGTAGTGAAGCTGAAGATAATGATGACTCTCTTGGATGTTCACCGTCATTTCGTGATCCAGATAAACATATTTTCGGGTGTGAGCATTACAAAAGAAACTGCAAGCTTCGTGCTGCTTGCTGTGGAAAGTTATTTGCGTGCAGATTTTGCCATGACAAAGTCAGTGACCATTCAATGGATAGGTAACTCTTGGAAATTGGTTAAATAATGAGCAAAATATATTTTTGTTCCTGAACATAGATTGATGTATTGTTATCTTTCAGGAAGGCCACATCTGAAATGATGTGTATGAATTGTTTAACAATTCAGCCAGTTGGACCAATCTGTACAACGCCATCTTGTCATGGGCTATCCATGGCAAAGTACTACTGCAGTAGCTGCAGGTTCTTTGATGATGAAAGGTTAACTTTTATAAGAATCCTATTTCTACTTGTGGTGTAGTATCGATGTTTAGGTTCTTTCATATGGAAGTATGTCATGGCTTTATCATGGGTAGCTAAAATTCTTTTAACGATGCTGCTATTGAGAAAGGGGGGTCCCGAATATAGTAGATTGAGTTCTCGCTTAATTATCTCAGGATATCTTGGCTTTAGAATGTTAGGAGCTTTCATTAATACTTGTTTTGTCCAAAACCTGCTTTTTTGTCTTTATTTGTCCGTACATGATCATACAAATATGAATATGTGTACTATAGAAATTCAGTATGACATTGAAATAGTTAATGGCAGTATGATGCTAATGTTTTAGATTTAAACAGTTATTATTAATTTCATTCTTTTTGCAGGGATGTGTATCATTGTCCTTCGTGCAATTTATGCCGCGTTGGTAAAGGACTTGGTATAGACTTCTTTCATTGCATGACCTGTAATTGTTGCCTTGGCATGAAGGTATTGGACCACAAGTGTTGGGAGAAAAGTCTCGAAACTAACTGTCCCATATGCTGTGATTTTTTGTTCACGTCCAGCGCGACAGTGAGGGCTCTTCCCTGTGGTCATTATATGCATTCTGCTTGTTTCCAGGTCTTGCCTAATCTTCTTTACTTGCTTCCCTTGGGTTCATTCTTGGCATTTGTATACCATTATGGTAACACTCTCACCTGTACTCACATTCCAGGCATATGCTTGTACACATTACATCTGTCCCATCTGCAGCAAGTCTATGGGAGACATGTTGGTAAGAATGAGTTATTTCTTCAATTGATTCGTTGTAGGGTGGTAGTATGAGTGGATACTGTCCGACAATCATGTCGTTTTGAATGTTGTCTCTGGCGAGTAGTTTTTCTGAGACGATGCATGTTAATTGTTGCATGCGTATTGATTCCTCAAACTTTGATCTTGATGTAGATGTGAGTTTGAATTGGTGGTGATCATTTTTATTTAACCGCATACTGGTGCAAACATTTAGATGTTCGACCTTCATTATTTTGGCTTTTTTGCTGAGGGGGTGGGGTTGGAAGGTGAGAGTGGAAACCAGTTTGTTTGGGGTCGGCAGGAATTGTACTCGAAGGTTTTGATGAATAGAAAGTCGTAAGTAACCTCATAGATTATAGGTTTACTAATTTGATATCATTAATTTAGTCGAGAGCCAGTGGCTTATTCATCCTCAAGTATCACGAGTCATGTTGATTGTCTCTTCCATTTCATATGACTAAAGAAAAACATCGCTCTTGTGAGAAAGGCTTATAAGTATTGAGCCATCTCATTTTATGCTCCATGTTTTCATCTTTTCTTTTTGCACCCCGTTTCAACTCTCTCTCTCTGAGATGACCTTTATTTACGCATTTACTTCGGGTTAAGAGTGTAAACCAACCTTTATTTACGCATTTACTTTGGGTTAAGAGTGTAAAACGGGTCGATTTTTTCGAGTCAACTCGAAAGATATTTGATTCGTATTCAAAATTATCGAATTCGAGTCGAAATCGAACATGTTTGAACTTTTTTTAGCCAAACTCGAGCTCAAATTATTTTATTCGAAAGTTCATAATATTTCTTGAGCTGTTCGCTAACTTAATATTAGTAATTATTAACATAAATAATTATTTATTAAATAATTATATGCCGAGCTTTTTGAGTTTTATTTTTGAGCAACGGTTCAAATAGTTCGCAAAAATGTTCAAATTTTTCGAGCCGAATTCGAGTGAAATTTTAAACTATTCTAACACGAGCTCGAACATATCTATGTCGAGACTTAAAATTTTCTTCATATTTGGTTCAATGCGATTCGTTTATAACCCTAATTTTTGATGAAACGAACTCACAATTAAGTTAATGTTATCATTCACCGTTGGTTCTGGTTCATGATATTTGCTGAGGTACTTAAAGAATTGTTCAACAGAGTGAGAGCTGTTTCATCTATGCAGGTCTATTTTGGCATGCTTGATGCTTTAATGGCTTCTGAGGTCCTCCCAGAAGAATACAGGGATCGATGTCAAGTGAGCATCGAGCTTTACCTAAAGAACTCTTTATTTATCAACCATTGTCTTGATAAACAATCAAGTAAATCGATATCCATGTTGCAGGATATATTATGCAACGACTGCGACAGAAAGGGATTAGCGCCCTTTCATTGGCTGTATCACAAGTGTGGCTTTTGCGGATCTTACAATACAAGGATAATCAAGGTTGAACGATCACCTTCTTGTTCATCATAGTTGACACTGAAACAATTCGCTTGTGTACAAATCGGTTGGTGCCTAGTGGTATCATGCCCGTCGAAGGAGGCGATCATACTTCTTGATGAGTTTGTTATCCATTTTTTCTCATTCTCGAAACCCGAAGTAAAACATGCTTCAATCTGTTTGAGATCTTTCTCGTGTTTAAAATCTTTTTTTTGCCGATATTCCTTCCACGCTTATAGAAGAAAGTAAGTCGAGGACTACTACTATGTAAAAAAAAAGAAAAAAGAGTTACTCTATCAAATGAATTTTTGACTTCTATATTGCTTTGTCGATACAAAACTATAACTGTACTGTATTTTACCAGGTACTGATTGTTATCTGAGTACCATTTTAGGTAGTTTCTTTTCACTGATGCAGAACACTTTGGTTTATGCATGTCTGATTCTTTAACCCGATCCTTTTTTAATGCATGTTGTTCGAATCTCGTATTTTTTGGCATTTCAATTAATAATATGTACAATGAATGTATTTCCACAAATGTTTCGAGGATATATAAAATAAGGGATCCACGTGTTTGGTTTAGAAAATAATTATTTTCGAATTCTCGATTAGCTTAGTAAATGAATATAGTTTAATGGGGAAGTTGGTGAAAAATCCTCGATCAAAACATTTCTTTGGGTTTACTCCTTACCCACAAAATTGTGGTAATATGTCATACAAATTGTGGTACATTTCATGTGGAAATGTGGTACACTTCATGTGGAAATGTGGTACTAAAAAAGTACCCAGGGACTGAACACAGAAAAAAACGACGGCTGGAGGCCAATTTCCCGTAGTTTAATCTCATGTCATGTGCATGTGTGCCCCTAGGGCTTGACATAGTACGCTGCCTTTAGTTTATGTTCAAGTGTTTCAATGTATTGGGAGTAAATACATTTTGTCTCCTAACCTTAGTTTTTGGTGATGCAAAATGTATAATATATGAATGAAAAATGTGTGTGTGTGGATAACATTATGATTTATATATTTAATTTTTTTTTATAAATTATAATCAATTAATGTATAATGTTTGCACGAGACTGTGCCTAAAAATGTTCAGAATCTAAAATGTAATCGTGGCTTAGCCTTAGATTGCCTTTAAGTTATTTAATTAAAAGTGGTAGATCTGTTTTGTATTTCAAGAGAACTGGCCATGAAGGAGAGACTTGTCGTTGTCACTTCATCGGTGGCCATGAGGCTAACGCCAGACAAAATTATTTAAAGGGTTCTTTCTACTTTACTCCTCCAATCTATTCTTGATTTTTCGTTTGGTCCCCACTGTCCTATGTTACCAATTGCATTCTTTGTCTCTTGTGGTGATAGAAACCATTTTAAAACGTTTAAATATGCATTTTAAAACGTTTAAATACCATTAAATATATTAACAACATGCGCCTCTTTAACTTCTCTCTTACATGGGATTGTGTGAAGAATTGTAGATGATCTCTCAGAACTTTTAGATTCACATTTTCTGTTTATTTATGCATTAAAGAATTCTTCGTTTGGTCACCATCTTGGGGAATTTTATTGTTTAATCATTATATCAAATGAAAGATTTGGCCGGGTTTCTCGGCTTAGGATTTTTTTCCGGTCAAATACCTAAAACGGGGTAGTTTTTCACTATCCAAATGTGGGAAAAAAATAAAATTAACTACCGACTTTCGCTACTCGAAAAATTCGGATAGAGTCAGATACCCAAAATTTCAGGCAGAGAAACAACCCAAAAAAATAGTTTCCTCGATTTTACTGGTGAATGGTATTTGGAGTTTGCAAGTAAGGTCCCATGTTAAAGAAATTTTTTAAAAGATTTGGCCTATTTAATTATTAACTCGGGTACCATGATTTTTAGAAAAGTCGAATCGGGAAACCAAAAAAATGGGCACCAAATTGAATACAAGAATTTTTGAAAAATTAAGACCAGCTCAGGTCGGTTACGATACTGAACAAAAACGCCCAATGGTGCCCATTAAGAGTCATAGAGATTAAAGTGTAGAGTTGTATTTGGATTGATGAATTTGAAATATTTCAAATCCATATATATCAAATGTATTCAAACTATTTTAATTGTTTAGAGAATTAAGACCATAAATTTCAAATTCACAACCATTTACATGTTTAATAATATTTCATGTTAATTAGAATGAATTTCAGATTTACTCAATTATTGTGTCATTTAAAATTCATTCTACTATGTATTAATAATGTATAAATAGATAATATATAATTTAAGATTTGATCTATTGTTTCGTTATAAACAATAAAATTATAATCAAAATCTATTAATTTCAAATCAATCTCCCCAAACACAAAGCACCACACTTTTAATTACGAGATGGTTTGACTTATGTCACACTATAGCTTCTGGCAAACAATATTGGATATAATTTAGACAAAAATATCATAAACTCCTTACTTCTAACCAACTACTAAAGACAAATGGATGCAAAATCACATGGATTCCTTGATCAATGGATGTCGCATGTGCTTATCACCATTTCTCTAAATTTAACATTTTTGTGTAGTATAAAATATTGAGGAAATTTGCTTAATATTGAGGAAATTTGCTTGAGTTAAATATGCAAGTGAAGATAATACTCTTAGCAGCTCTATACCCTGGTGGAATGTATCACACAACAGTTTGGGAGTTGTAGGAATGAGCGTTTGCCGTTTTACCAAAAATTATAACTGATGGTAATGGTACAACTCAATTCTTTTAAATTGTATAGCAACACAAACGTCACGTTTCGATTACTCTAACAACGAGATATAGTTATTGCACCCCAACAGAGGTGAAATTTTCTGGCAGTGACAGAGAAATCCATTCGAAATGATACAAGTGTTGGGGAAAATCCACATAAACCACATAATCCATCATGTTAAATCATTAAAAAAAATTGACTGAAAACTTAAGCGAAAGCGTACTTGAAGCCATTATCCTGAATTCTTTGAATTGTATCTTGATCTCTCAGATCTACGCGTTCTTTTCCTTGAAAGAATTTACGCGATATGAAGAACATAGCCTATATATAGATAATGTTTATAATTTTATATTATGATATTTCTGTTTTAGCTCATCATAAAAACAGAAATTGAACTTATGTCTCTACACATTAAAAAGTCAACAACCTATTAGATACATTAAAGTCCAATAACCCGAAACATTAGTTGATCATTTTATTTTGGGATTAAATTAATCGACAACCCACAATATATAATTATTCATAAATAAGCCCATATAAATAATATTAATCCAGTAATCTCCCACTTGGGCTATATGTGTAACTTTATAATTATGTTTGTGAAAATAACCTTGTAAACTCAAAAATTTTGTCATTCTGAAATGTATATATAACCAATCAGGTCCATCAATCATATCAACATATGATCAAAGCAATCTTCGCTACACTCAAGTAACCAAACGCATCAATGGTCATATATACCAACACAACTTAATGACATGGATTATGAAATGGATGTATAGCATGAAAATTCCATGCAATGTAATCATAACATGTCAATTTCCAACTGGTCCTCTCTAAATTATATTGAGATCAAACTTTAAACCATAATTAGAATGTGACTTAACTTGAAATTATTTCTGCAAAAAATAAAATTTATATAACCATAACCGAATTATTGAACATGTCTATAAAATATTTAAAATTGCAAATCCCACTGAAACTGAATAATTTAATTATCCAAACACTCATACAAGTAGTGTGCACAAAACGTTTTGGGTGAATGTCCCTCAATAATTGAATACACAATTATGGATTTTGTACCAAAGTGATTTATAGACAACTATCCACTCTGAACTATTCCTTTAACAACCAAAAACTTGATTGGATGCAATATAACAAGCTATAAAATCTACTGTCATGATAAGAGGCTATAATAAAAAATATTTTAGCAATCTTTCATGACACAACACCTTATGTCAGCAAATAAATATAGCCCAACGTAGTTTTTCATATTATCTTGAAATCCCATAAAATCAGTGCTAGTATACCAAATGATCTCATGATCTAACCTTTGATATATGAACATGTAATTTTTTGTTTTTTTGTAAATATCGTTTGACTGCTTTCCAATACTAACTCTTGAATCACTTATATATCTCCCCAACATTATTGTCATATACGCAATATCTGGACGTGTATAAACTTGAGCATACATCAGACTTTCTACTACAGATGCATAGAGAATCTTCTGCATTTTTTTTCTCAAAATCATTCTTGGGACATTGTTTGAGACTAAATTTGTCTCCCTTATCCACAGAGGTATCCGTTGGTTTACAATATTGCGTTCCATATCGCTTAAGAATTTTCTCGATGTAGTCTTTCTGAAATAATCCAAGAATACATCGAAAATGATCCCGGTGTATTTGGATACCTGGTACAAAAGATGCATCACCAAAATCTTTCATCTCTAATTCTTACCTAGAAATCTCTTGGTGTCAGGCAACAACTTTATATCGCTGCTAGCAAGTAGTATGTCATCAACATATAAAACTAGATAAATATGCTGATGTAAAAAATTATCGAACAATTTATCACAAAACTAAACGAGATGATCACTTGATTAAATTGGAAATATCATTGTCAAGATGTCTGCTTGAGCCCATATATGAATTTATTTAATTACAAACCATATTATTTGTGTCTTTGGATACAAATTTTCTATTTTTACCATATAAATTGTTTCATCAATGTCACAATTTAGAAACACAGTCTTTATGTCCATCTGATGAATCTCAAGATCGAAATATGCCACCGAATCCATTATAATCCTTAAAGAGTCTTTCGAAAAAACCAAAGAGAAAGTATGAAACAACCCTCGCTTTTTATCTTTAAAATCCTACTATTTTCTTTTTACTTCATTTGAAATTCCTCATTTAAAGATAACTTAACATTTCCATAAATCAAAACAGTTTAACATTAAAATCTCAAATGCATAGCAATCCCTAAATCGTCAATTAACAAAAAATCCTACGTCGACCTTTAAAAAGATCAACTAACATCAAAATAAATCATAAAAGAATATCTCTAATACATCATTAACAAAAATCTTTTAACTATCAAGCTAATGCGGAAATAAATGTCCCTCGGGAATGTACTGCCGGACTCGATCCACTAAAACGTCAGCACTTCCCTCAATATCATTATCACCTACATCATTCAAACCTAGTGAGTCTAATGACTCTGCACAAAGTGTTTCAAAAAGATCCAAATATATTACGGTCTTTAACAATAATCTAAATTTTCTTATTCCCTCAACTTCCACTTTGTTGTTGTCACCAACGTAGATGAATCTTTCAGCATCACTTGGTTTTCGGCAATCCAGGCAACCCAGCACAGACACACTGATGTGAATTTTTGCATCAGAATATATGCACCTCGTTTGTCTAGGCACTGAAATTAAATTAATCTCAGAATAAACTCTATTAAGAAGTGTATCTTTCTTAGCACGCCAAACATGATTTTATGTTGTTTTTTTTGAGACTGTGTATCCACAACTTCCTTATCCTTTCTTTTTTTTTTTTACTTTATCCTGTGTATCGCTAAAAATTCGCGACAGTTAATTCATGAAGTCCGTCGCTGAAATTAGCGACGATTATTTTATGATTTCCGTCGCTAATATTTTCAGTAAAATAAAAAATTACTTTTAATAATTTAATGAATTTAAAAAAACTTATAATTTGAATAGGCTAACAATATTTATGATCTTAACTAAAACTTAAAAATTTATAAAAAAAATAAAGGGAAAAAATTTACTTTAAATCGAAACTAAAATCGTTTAAGAAGAAAAATTTTAAGTGTTTTGAAATGGTGTGTTTTAAAATTGAGCGAATGGGCGGGTATTTATAGATAATTTGCGTTTGTATAAATCGTCGTTAGTAGTGACGGTTTAGCCAAGAACCGTCGCATTTTTAAAATTTGCGACAGTTTTTTTAAAACTATCGCTATACGTAGCGACGAGTTTGATAAAACTGTCGCTAAATTTAGTTACGGATTTAACAAACCGTCGCTATATTTAAAACGCTATATTTAGCGACGATTTTAAGAAAAACCGTCGCTATTTTTAAATTAGCGATGGATTTACAAAACTGTCGCTAATTTTAGCAACGGTTTCAGCAAACCCATCGCTAATAACGTTGTAAATCACTTCTCCCGACAACGGTTTTTTAAAACCGCTGTCGATTGTCCAAAAAGAATAACAATTTCCTTAAAAACTCAATGCATCGGTTACCATTTTTAATTTGAGAAGGCATAAAAATACTTTAAAATTAGATATTAAATTATTTATTAGTGGAACGAGCCCCAATGAGGTATCGTGAAGCCCATGTCTCGATTGCCCGACTCGTTCATTCACATAACCTAGTTCAGTTCATGTACTCTCTTTCTGTGCAGCCTTTCTTTTATTTGATTAATTGTTTGGCACACACTTACATGGAATCACAGATTGATCGATGTAAGGTGCTTATTTTAAATTAAAAAAAAACAATCAAACAAATAAATAAATAGTGCCCCACAATTGAGGATCTTAGCATATAATAACAATTTGATAAGAAATTATGGGTGCATTCATGATCACATTCATTTTGACTCATTTAGATATAGGAGAAATTATCATGTAATTTTTCAGTTTTTCATTACTCATTATGGTGTAGGTCAATTCACAGTCTTGGTCAATTAATCTATATTTTATTTTTCAATTTTCGTCGGAATGCTGACGTGACGTCTAATATATCAACAATGTCCACATCATTAATTTTGAGTGTTGATGAAGCAAAAAAACGATATTACCCGATTGTAAAAGATTCGGGTAGTTTGTAAAGATTCGAGTGACTGGTTAATACTCGATAGTCCAAAGAACGAACTTTGTGAGATGTTATCTACATCACAAAGAAAAGTGAGTGGCGTCTGGTGGTTTCAAGCGAAGATACTCCGATACTCAAGTATGTAGTTGGTCGATAAAAGTCTCAAAGAACTATAGACTTTGACTAAAAATAGAGTTTATCTTGAAAATTGGTCGATTCATTTCCATAATAATATACTTCTACATTAATATATTTTATAAACATATAATATTACATGTTCCTGTATTATAATTAATAATAATAATAAAAAGAAACGTGTAGATTATCCATCAATTAGTTTATATTTTATAATGAGTAGGTCTTTCATAAGACGGTCTCACGGATTTTTATTCGTGACACGGATCACTTCTGTCTATATTTACAGTAAAAATTAATATATTTGACATAAAAAATAATATTTTTTCGTGGATGACTCATATAGAATATCCGTTTTACAAAATTGACATGTGAAACCGTCTCACTGGAGTTTTTGTGTTTTATAATTCTAATCACAAAATGACAATACCACCCTTGATTCATAACATTTTTCCAAACCACCAACAATTTTAAAAATAATCGAAATTACCCAACTTAAAATTTTCATTTTAATAAATTATCGAAAATTTTTATTAAAAGTCACCCTAGAATTGTTAATTTTAATAAAATCCCTAAATATTTATGCAATTTTTTTTAACATCAAAATTTTTTTAATATAAATTTTTATTATTATCATACATAAAAAAAATATTTTACACTGGCAAAAACGTGTGCATGCTCATCAATATTATACTATAAACCTATCTTTTACTGGATTTGAGATAGGCCGCCCCGTTATAATGTTGAACTATTTTTGTCATCGGAAAAAAACTTCAGATTTTCTGCTTGTTAATGTTAAGGCAAAAATTTGTGTGAGACGGTCTTATGGGTCGTATTTTGTGAGACAGATCTATTATTTGGGTCATCCATGGAAAAATATTACTTTTTATGCTAAGAGTATTGATACCCCGAGAAGGTTCGGGGGTCATGGATAGTGCCCGGGTCAGGGAGGGTGATTATTCATGAGACGTAGTAAAGCCGGTATGGGGGAATAGGTCGGCAAGGAAGCCCGGTCCCTGGAGGGCCCGGGACGATGCAAGATGAGCTCGACAGAGACATTCCAACGAGTTCAGAAAAGTGCCGAGCCATTGGAACAACCGAGACATAACCTCCCCGGGACATTATAGGTCTAGGCTCTCATATAGCTTCCGGGAGACTTTCTACTCGGACCACTTCGATATAAATACTGCATTTAATGGCGCCGACAACGTAGGGTGTGCACAGCCGACCTATCTCTGACAAGTAACATAAGTAATTGATAAAATCAAGTGGGCTGGATGTGACTAGTATGAGATTTGACATGTCAGAACAATAGGGTATAATCAGCCGCCCTACTATAATTAATTATCGGCACAAAGAACGACGTCATCATTGCATCCTCTACTATAAATACCAGGTTCTATCTTTGCATTTATTATCTATTAATACATAAAATACTCTTATTTATTAGTCATTTACTCACCATCTTCCTTACCAATCACACAGCCCTCACTGGGTTACGTGGGTTTTCTTGCTTGAGTTCATCACTGACTTAAGCATCGTAGTGGTCACGTCGAATACCCCTCCGGAGCCCATTCACATGGTTACTTTCTTGGTTGTAGATCTTGATATTATTGTCCAGGAAGCAAGCTTTTGATTCAGATGTCTTGTTCTCATTTTCCTCCATTAATTTGATAGTAGATCCAGCGGAGCATTCGACCCGGCTTGTTCATTTGTCTCGGATCACATCATTGGCGCCGTCTGTGGGAAATAGAGTTCTAAGACGTTGATATGGCTCCTACCAGAAGGACGAATCAAGACACTTCTCGAATTCAGGAAGAAAATAACGTACATCTTTCTGGTGCAGGTGGCCCGCCACCCACTGGTCCCCGGCCTACTATTAACTTGACACCCGAAGACTTGGCTAAAATTGTATCTGATGCTGTGGAGGCAGCTTTTGCGAGAGAGCCCCTCGCTAATCATTCTACTCAGCCAGAGCAAGAGCAAGAGCACATGCGAGAAGAGCAGGAAGAAGAAAGAAGAGAGGAGGAGAGAGAGTCAAGTGCAGGATCTAAGTCTCCTACTGTGGCAAAGGAGTTGGAGGAGTTAAGGAAGAAGGTGAGAGTATTGGAGGGGCAAGTTGGTTCTAAAAACAATGCTCAAATTGTCAAGGGTTGTCCATTTTCCGACATCATTGTCCGAGAACCACTTCCCGGGCACATCAAATCAGTAAAAATTAAGGACTATGATGGGAGCTCTGACCCCGAGGAGCATCTCGCTTGCTTTGAAATTATGGCCATGTTGCATTGCTATGGAGACCAAATCAAGTGTAAAGTGTTTTTAACTACCCTGGTCGACTCTGCACAAAGGTGGTTCGAAGGGTTGGCACCGCAGAGCATTCATTGTTTCGAGGATTTTCAAAAAGTATTCTTACATCAATTCAGCAGTAGCAAGAAATACAAAAAAACTGACTTTAGCCTTTTTGAAGTAAGGCAGGGCCAAGATGAAACTCTGAGAGCTTACATTAAGCGATTTAATCGAGTAGCTCTGGAGGTTCCCGCATGTGCTCCAGAGACGAAAGTCACAGCTTTTATGCAAGGATTATGGGAGGGAGATTTTTTCCGATCCTTGACAAAGAAACTGCCCGGGAGCTTCGAAGATCTCTTGTCCCGGGCGGAAAAATACATCAACATGGAGGAAGTGCAACTTCAAAAAAGAGAAGCCTTGAAAAGAGCCAGAGGAGACCGGGTTGTCAGACCCGAGGAGAGAGCCCACAAGAAAAATGGTCCGGGATATTTCTCTCATGTACCTTTGAGAATTGCCCGGGATCAAGAAATTCAAGAATGCAGCTCAGATATAGCCTCGTCTCCAAGTTCAATGGCACGGGCACCAATACCAGAGAAAAAAGGGTTCTGCACCCTTCACAAGGAGTGTTCTCATAATACAAATGAATGCCAAACTCTAAGAAAAGAATTCAAGAAGCACTATGAGCCGGAATCTCATCTCTCCCGAGATAAACCCAAATCACCACCTTGGGTATATCGTCGCCCCGGATCTAATACTCCTGGAGGATCGACGGATATCCCGAGTGGAAGCAGAAGAGCAGAAGGAAGCCCCCGGGAAAAGAGAAACACACAACCAGAGAAAAAAAACCCTTTCCCGAGTCGAGGAATAATAAAAATGATTTCGGGAGGATCTACAGATGGTGATTCCAACCGAGCCCGGAAAACGAGAGGGAGAAGGATGTGTTTAGAAGTTGAGGAGAAGAGGAAGAATGAGCCTATCATAAGCTTTGGCCCAGAAGATCTAAAGGGAGTCAGCCTACCTCATAATGACGCCCTTGTCATCCAGGCCAGAGTTGCAAATTACGATGTGTTGAGAGTGTTTGTGGACAACGGCAGCTCTGTCAATGTAATCTTTAAGGAAGCCTTGGTCCAGATGGATTTGCAAGAATATCAGTTGGAGGCGGTTGAGACTGCTTTGTTTGGTTTTGCAGGTCATGCTGTGTATCTGGAGGGGGAGATAACTTTGCCCCTTACCCTGGGAACTGGTGATTTGAGGAGAATAGTCATGACCATATTTACCGTGGTAGATGCCCCGTCCTCATACAACATTATCTTGGGGAGGCCAGCTATGAATAAAATGAGAGCCGTGGCCTCCACTTATCATCAAAAAAATCAAGTTTCCTGTACAAGGACAAATCGGAGAGGTGAGGCAGGCGAAACCAACCCTCCTCTCAGAAGTGTTATGGTGAAACAGTCCGAGTAGACCAAAAAAGGGCAAGAAGGGAGGAAGGGAAGAGAATGGCTCAAGGAGAGAAGGCGGTGAAGGAGAAAGAAGTGCATCTTGTTGCGGAGGATGAGCCTGAGATAATCGAAATAGAGCCCGGAAAGCACCTCCGGGTGGCCCGGGATCTTGAAGCCTCTGCCCGGGTAAATCTCTGGACTTGTTTAAAAGCTAATCTCTCTGTCTTTGCATGGTCTCAACAGGAACTTGTAGGGATCTCACACCAAGTGGCTGAACATAAGTTGAATATCCTCCCGGGATCCCGACCTGTGAAACAGAAGAAGAGGCATTTCGGCCCTGAAAAAGATAAAGTCATTGAGAAGCAGGTGGGAGAGCTAATGCAGGCCGGCCATATCAGAGAAGTCCAGTTTCCTACTTGGCTATCAAATGTGGTCCTCATTCCAAAAGCTACTGGAAAGTGGAGAATGTGCGTCGATTTCAAGGACCTGAATAAAGCCTGCCCCAAAGACTGTTATCCACTCACCCGGATTGATCAACTTGTGGATTCAACCTCTGGATGCGAGTTATTAAGCTTTCTGGATGCTTATCATGGATATCACCAAATCCCTATGGCTCGAGAAGACCAGGATAAGGTGAGCTTCATCACCTCTGGAGGCACCTTTTGCTAAGTGGTCATGCCATTCGGACTGAAAAATGCTGGGGCCACGTATCAACGGCTGATGAATCATGTTTTTCAGAAGCAAATAAGTAGGAACATAGAGGTTTATGTGGACGACATTCTGATCAAAACTCGAGAGATTTTTTGTTTTGTTGATGATCTGACCGAAACCTTCGCTACTCTAAAACAATATGGAATAAAGCTCAACCCAGCTAAGTGTATATTGGGGTAAAAAGTGGTAAATTTTTTGGGTTCTTGGTGACTGATAGAGGAATTAAAGTCAACCTCGAAAAAATCAAAGCAATAATGGACATGCCTTCCCCTCAATCTGTTCGGGATGTACGAAAACTGACCGGGATAATTGCAGCCCTGTCACGTTTCATTTCTCGATCTGCTCATCGAAGTTATCCATTTTTTCAAGTTCTAAGAAAAGCGCAAAAATTTGGCTGGGATGACAAGTGTGAGCAAGTTTTCCAAGATTTGAAGAAGCATTTGGCCGAGTTGCCTGTTTTGGTAAAACCAGAGCCCGGAGAAAGATTATGGATTTATTTATCTGCTACTGAGTGTGCTGCTAGTTCGGTGCTTGTCAAAGAAGAGGGAGCTGATCAGAAACCAGTATACTATGTCAGTCATGCCCTCCGAGGAGCCGAGTTAAATTACAGTGAAGCATACAAAATAGCCCTGGTGGTAACTGCTCGGAAGCTGAGACCATATTTCCTCACTCATCCAATCGTGGTCCTCACTAACTCCCCACTCGGGAGAATCATGACGCATGCCGAAGTATCGGGCAGAATGGTTAAGTGGACAATTGAACTCGGGGAATATGACATTGAATATAAACCTCGAGTTGCTATAAAAGCCCAGGCATTGACAGATTTCTTAATAGAGATGATTCAACCGGGAGAATGGGAAGTGTGTAGAATTTTTGTTGATGGTGCATCTAATTTATCTGGATGTGGGGTAGGGGTGGTCTTGATCGCTCCATAAGGAGAGAGGATCAAGTTGGCTTTAAGAATCGACTCCAGGGTCACCAATAATGAAGCTGAATATGAAGTCGTTTTGGCAGGATTACAGGCTGCCCGGGAAGTTGGTGCTTCCCGGGTCATTATCTATTCTGATTCTCAATTAGTGGCCCAACAAATCAAAGGAACATACGAAGCCAAAAACGAAAAAATGCTCAAATATCTAGGGCTTATCACGGCACGGGCAGCATATTTTATCAATTAGAGCATTGAGCAAATCCCTAGAGAAGAGAATGGAGAGGCTGATACCTTGGCCAAATTGGCTGCCTCGATGTCAGACATAAGCACTCGAGAAATCCTCTGTTTCACCCGGCTTGTGCTTTCTGTTGATGAAGAAGTACCCCCGATTCAGAAGAGCTCATTGATGACTCCTCTCATTGAATATATAGTCCATGGTAAGCTCCCAGAAGATCGTGCCCGGGCTGCAAAAATCAAGAGACAAGTACCCAGGTTCGTCTTTTTAAACAATCTTTTGTACAGGCGATCATATCAGGGCCTTTTACTCAAATGCTTAGCAGAAAATGAAGTGGAATATGTTCTCCGAGAGATACATGAAGGTTGTTGTGGTGAACATCTCGGGGGGACCGTCCTGTCAAGGAAAGCTATGTTGGCTGGATTTTGGTGGCCCCAAATGAATCAAGATGCTGCCCAACTTGTTCAGAAATGTAAAGGTTGCCAACACCATTCTAATTTTCATCATCGCCCATCTGCTAACATGCAACCTATCGCATTCTCATGTCCGTTTGATCAATGGGGGTTAGACATCGTGGGACCCTTCCCCATAGCCCGGGCATAGAAAAAATTCCTTCTAGTGGCCGTGGATTATTTCTCTAAATGGGTAAAGGCCGAACCATTGGCTAAAATTACTGAGGAAGAGGTCATGAAATTTCTCTAGAAAAATATTGTCTGCAGATTTGGCATACCGAGAAGATTAATTTCAGATAACGGAAGACAATTCTAGGGGAAGAGAATTACATCTTGGTGCCAAGAAATGAAGATAATTCAATCTTTCACTTCAGTAGCCTACCCCCAAGCCAATGGCCAGACTGAGGTGACCAATAGAATTATTGTACAAGCACTGAAAGCCCGACTTCATGGAAAGGGCAAAGACTATGTTGAAGAATTACCAAGTGTCTTGTGGGCGTATCGAACTACACCTAGAACAACTACTCAGGAAACTCCTTATAGCCTAGTCTATGGTTCTGAAGTAGTCTTACCTGTGGAGATCGGACAAACCTCCCCTTGGATAGAATCTTATCCGAACAATAATGATCAGACCCGGGCCATGGAGCTTGATTTGGTCGAAGAGAAAAGAGATCGGGCATCCATTCGAATGGAAGCCTATAGAAGCCGGGTAATGAAATCTTACAACAAGCATGTTCGATCACGAGATTTCCAAGTTGGAGACCTGGTCATAAAAAAATTAAAGCCGGTAGGTGATGTGGGGAAATTGGAAGCACGGTGGGAGGGACCTTTCAAAGTGGTTCAAAGAGTTAGCTCGGGAGCAGCTTATTATTTAGAAGATGTTCAAGGGTGCACTCTTAAGAGGCCATGGAACGCTTTTCATTTGAAGAAATATTATGCTTAAAAGGATTCTATATGTTATTTGTGCATTCAATAAAGAAATTAATCAGAACAAAGTCTACTAAGTCCAGGGACCCGTATCCTGGCCCGGAGACCCGTACCCCGGTTACCTACTAAGTCCAGGGACCCATACCCTGGCCCGAGGACCCGTACCCTGGTTACCTACTAAGTCCAGGGACCCGTACCCTGGCCTGGGGACCCGTACCCTGGTTACCTCCTAAGCCCAAGGACCCGTACCTTGGCCCGGAGACCCAAACTCCGGTCATCTACAAAGCCCAAGGACCCGTACCTTGGCTCGGGGACCCGTACCCCGGTCATCTACAAAGTCCGAGGACCCGTACCCCTGTTACCTCCTAAGCCCAAGGACCCGTACCTTGCCCCAGGGACCCGAACCCTTGTCATCTACAAAGCCCAAGGACCCGTACATTGGCCCGGGGACTCGTACCCCTGTCATTTACAAAGTCTATGGCACTCGTACCTTAACCCAAGGATCCGCACCCTGATTATTCATCAAAACTAGTTATTTGTTAAACTTAAGGGGTCATTCCCAGACTTAAGGATGTTCATTGGAGGTTGATTACCAAAATATTTGAAGGTATTAATGTTTGGAAATACTAAGTGCAAGAAATATGAAGACATGATCTTTCATTAAGACGGGAAAAATAGTTGATTACAGGGTACCCGGAAGCCCAAAAAAAAATAATAATAATAATAACAATTATAAAGACCTTATCTATTGGAGGGTCCTACTCATCTTCATCCTCATCTGGGAGGGCCGCAGCAGCCTTCTCCAAATCCGAGAAATCTTCCCGGTCTGCTGGGACAAGGCCCGCCTCTTGAAACTGCTCCAGGCACTTGTTGAAGCCCTGCTCAAAGTAGGAGAAGGCTTTGTCAGCCACCATCTTCTTGAGCTCTGGGGACTTCAAGAATCGAGCCATTTGTTCCTCCAGGGCAGTCTTTATCAGGCTTACAGCAACCTAGAAATCTTCGGCCCAGACTCGGGAGGACTCTGCCTCTGCCCTAGCTGCCTTCACTTCTGCCCGGGCCTCAGCAAGCTCCGCCTGTGCCAGGTCCATTTGCTGCTGCCAGCAGGCTTTCTCCCGGGCCAGAATATGCTCGTGAAGGTCCTTCACCCGGGCCACCTCCTCTTGGAGTTTGTCATGCGTCTCCCGGACAGTGATGGCTTGATCATTGGCCCTCTTGGCAGCCCGAGCCACCTGCTCAAAAGTTTATATGAGCATTTGCAGGCCCAGACAACAAAGAAAAAGTTAGGGACAGATGTATGAGTAAAGCAAGGGTTAAGATAAGGCTAACTTACAGAGAAAGACCGGGCAACTCCTTCGCATAATTTCGCGTTGGGATGGAGTCCTCTAAGATGTTCCACCTCGTTGGGCTGCAAGAGACCCAGGATCATCTTCACAAGATCCGAGCTGACGTCTTCCCCAAAGATGTTAGGGAGGACCCAGGACCTTCCCCCTGAGGGGCCGGCAGACGAACCAGTAAGAGGAGGGGATCGGATGATTTCCTGGGGCTCATCCTCCACGACCACCGTTTCTATAATCGGCTTGATCACGGCTTTTCTCTTGCGATGGTTCAAAGGCGCCGGGTCCTCCTCATTGGCCAAGGAAGTAGTCTCCTCCCGAGGAGAAACCGTCTCCTCCCGGGCCTTAGCTTCTGCCTTGAACCGACGCTCCTCGACTTCTCGGGCCTCAGCCTCTGCCTCGAACCGACGCTCCTCGACTTCTCGGGCCTCAGCCTCTGCCCGAGCTCTACGCTCTTCTTGCTCTTGAGCTTCCCGGGCCCTCTTCTCTGCCCGGGACTTCTTTTGCTCGGCCTTTTTCTTGGCAACTGCCTCCAGAAGACTCGCCTTTATCATATCTTCTTCAGCTGCACCAGAGAAACAGTTAAAAGATTCACATAATGAATAAAAAGAGAAACCAAGGAGAATCATTTACCGGCCTGCGACCCGGCTTGGTCGAATTCATCTATTATCTGATCCACGGGATCTTTAGGACGAGACCCGAGCCCGTAATAAATTAAGTTGTCCCCCCTATTAATACTGAGGATAAAAAGGATTGATTTTCTATGGTATCCCAAGCTTGGGTAAAGGGGGGAAGGAGCTTGTAATCTCGAGGAAGCTCGGGCTGACTGGGTAAAGAAGGAAGAAAATCTAGAGCACAAGTCGGAAGAGCCGGGAATTGCAAAAAGAAAAATTTTGTTTTCCACCCCTTCAGGGAGGAAGGGATGTCAGTCAAAAACCGATAATGCATCCGAGCCATGAAAGAAAAGACCCCATCATTAAATCGGCAGGAGTAAAAGTAGTGGAAAATAGAAGAGTTGATCAGAAAGGATTTCATGCGAAACAAAATAAAAGTGGCAGCTATAATGCGGAAAGCATTAGGGTGGAGGTGATTGATGGGAAGCCCAAAGAATCGGGCAATCGCTTCAAAAAAGTAAGGGATGGGGAATCGAAGCTCGCTCTTGAGATGTTCCACAAAAAAGGTGTGAAAGCCCGGAGGCGGGGTATCCGGATGATCATTGGGCTTGGGGATTAATATTTTGTAGGTGGAGGGAATGGATCTTAAAGATCTAATTTCCTCTATATTGCCCGGACGAAGAGTAGAAGTCACGGTAGAGAACCACAAAGGCCCTGCCACCTTATCCTTCCCCTTGCCAGGAGTGCCAAGAGTACGGGAAGAAGTTTTGGGTTTTTGGAGAGGTCGGGAAGAGGAAATAGGTATGCCTATAGGAATATGAGCAGATTGCTCGGAAGGAGTCGGGGAGTTATCCTCTGACTGACCCCTAACATTCTTACCAGACATGGAAGAGGTGGAATTTGACATAATGAAGAAGAAAATAATTTATAGAGAAAGGAACTTACGGGAAGAGAAGCAGAGATGGTAATTGGTGGCTGGAAAATCGCCGAAGTAGAAGCTTGCGCGTCGGAGAAGCTTGAGAGGAAATTTTAGCAGGGTTTGGCCATTAGTTCGAATTTGCAAATGATTTTCGAAAAACTAGTAAACTACTATATATAGGGGGTAAGGGTTGATCAGCACCGTTGATCTAAAGTAAATCGGACGGATCGGAGTAGTATCGGAAATCGGGCGGGGTGTTTGAAAAGACAGGCGCGGGAATCGAGACGTCATGATGTTTATCTTCTCGTAATACGAAAAGATTCTGACAATTTCTTCTAGGGCTTACGTCAGTACTGGAAGTATGACATCATCCTTATCATCTCGGGAAGACTAAACGACAAATTATTTTTCTGACCGGGCACACAAAACTAATCGGGAGATCGAGTTTGACTCTAGCCCGACTATTTAAGGAGGGAGTGATGATACCTCGGGAAGGTCCGGGGGTCATGGATAGTGCCCGGGTCAGGGAGGGTGATTATTCATGAGACGTTGTGGGACCCTTAATTCCTAATCGTTAGTACAACACAATCTGATTAGGGTTAATTAATCACAACGGAAAACGAGTTTCACTTTTCTTTACAATGAGCCCAAATTATCTCTTCTATAATTTGAATACTAAAAATAGTATTTCATTTCACAACATAACATATGCCCACACGTAATCAAAACCAACTACATACAAACAAATCCTATCCTCGGGACATGCCCCGATATATAAAGACATATACATATATATACTGGGAACAAAATCATAAAATCTCAACTCAGGTATGACTCCCTCCAGAAGTACCATCCCCGGTCTCTTGATAACCTGGAGTACCTGTCAATGTCCACACACAAAGACAACAACAGCCCCACTTTGGGGGTGAGCAAAGCTCCGTATGGAACAACCAATCATATATACCACAGATATCTAAACAATGATATATGGTATGCAATGCATGTATGTCGTGGAGGTATCAAGTCAAATGCCCATCCACTGAGCACATGTCAGAATCAAACGAATAACTATCAAATCAATGCTCGAGCTGGCACACCGGCCTCAATAAGGGATACTCGTATGATAGCGTCGACGAAGCGCCATCAAATCCCAAATCTCATATCCAATCATCGGGGCCACAAATGTCTATGCTTTAAGGGTCATTTAATACCAAACATAGCATTGTGTTCACAAACCCCAGAATCAAATCAAATCATATCAGGGTATCCAAGGATCATAGCTCAACGTGCATGTCATGTATGCCACATAAACTCAACAAATAAGGCATATAGACATGTATTCTCAATCCAATCAATCAAATCAATCAAACATATATCATATGATACAGATACCTGTCGTATGTTACCCGGTCGCAACATACCTCAATTCTTCGTTCCAGTTGATGTAGCCTGAAGATATCGGTATAATACTTTATCTACATCAATAACATACTCATTCCAATCAATAACCTAATCAAAAATCATTAATATGAGTTTCAAATATTATTTGAAACTTCAAAAATTCATATCAAATTCAAATCATAATATAATTCAATTCCGACTTCGAATATGAGTTTCTTGTCGGTTATTCTACTACATATAAGAAATTCAACTTCAAATACACGCTATTCCAGC
>NC_133323.1:17856947-17913021 GCF_012295235.1 Primulina huaijiensis
TCGGGCGCGGCATGTTCTGTCCGAGAACATCCCTTATTCCACACTGGCGCTCGGGCGGTCATTTTCTACCGCTCGGGCGCCACATGTTCTATCCAAATATTGATTTTGGTATTATATTGGCGTCCGGCTTTTCCACTCGAGCTCTTACAACGTCAATTCATATTCAATATTCATTTTCTCAATTTCCCTTGTCAGGATATACATCAACTACATAATCACATGACAATTTCATAAATTATCGATAATCACACAGGATTTACGATAATACGATACACGGTCCTTACATTTCTCCCCCTCTTAAAAGATTTCGTCCTCGAAATCTCAAACATCTCTATATACATAACATTGGCAAACATATATATGTCACCAGTTGTAGTACATATCAAAACTAAAATCAGTAAAAGGATCAGAATACATTGAATACAGTGGAACATGTGGAATAGTATCAAACAAGTGCGGATACGAATCTCGCATCTTGCTTTCTAACTCCCACGTCGACCCTTCTACACCATGTCGTGTCCATTGCACTCGAACTAGAGGAATCGATTTATTTCGCAATATCTTTTACTTTCGATCCATAATACGAACAGGTTGTTCAACATAAGAAAGAGAAGGATCAAGTTCAACCTCATCAGGTGCAAGTACATGTGATGGATCTGGTTCATACTTCCTCAACATAGAAACATGAAACACATCGTGAATAGCAGCTAGAGCTAGTGGCAATGCCAACCGATAAGCAAGATATCCAACTCGATCAAGGATCTCGTATGGACCAATATATCGAAGAGATAACTTCCCTCGCATACCAAATCGAACGGTGCTTCTAAAGGGAGATATTTTCAAAAACACTTTATCACCTTTCTGGAATTCCAAGGGTCGTCTTCGTTTATTCGCATAACTCGTTTGACGATCCTGAGCGGCTTTCATCCGCTGTCGAATCAACTGAACCTTATCATTCATTTCCTGTATCATTTCAGGTCCAATCAATTGTCTTTCACCAATTTCATCCCAGAATAACGGTGATCTACATCGTCTCCCATATAGAGCTTCAAACGGTGCCATACCGATACTCGTCTGAAAGCTATTATTATAAGAAAATTCAACCAATGGTAAGGCATGTTGCCATCCTATTCTAAAGTCCATCACAACAGCACGCAACATATCCTCTAACATCTGAATCGTACGCTCAGTTTGGCCATCAGTTTGAGGATGATAAGCAGTACTCATAGCCAAACGCGTACCCATCGCTTCCTGAAAACTACCCCAGAATTTCGAAGCAAACCTGGGATCACGATCAGATACAATTGAGACTGGAACACCGTGCAGTCTCACAATATTCTCAATGTATAAACGGGCCAGTCTCTTATAAGGATAAGTCCGTTCATACGGAATAAAATGCGCAGATTTTGAAAGCCGATCAATAATGACCCAAATAGTATCACAGCCCTTGGGCGAACGAGGTAAATGAGTCATAAAGTTCATAGCAATATGTTCCCAATTCCATTTCGGAATTTCGAGACTATGGAGTAATCCTCCAGGTTTCATTCTCTCGGCTTTCACTTGCTGGCAGACCAAGCATTTCGAAATAAACTCAGCAATGTCCTTCTTCATACGTCTCCACCAGAATTGAAGTCTCAATGTCAAATACATCTTTCGACCTCCAGGGTGGATACTGTATTTGCTACAATGTGCTTCTCGAAGAAGGGCAGATTTCAAATCAGAATTATCAGGAACCACCAGCCGACCATTCAGTCGTAAAGAACCATCAGAAGAAATCTGAAATCCAGACTGATGTCCTGCAGATACAAGTTCTTTCGACTTCTGAATCTGAGAATCGCTTCGTTGGGCCTTTCGTATTTTCGATATCAAACTCGGCTCAATTTGCAATGCTGAAACAGTGACAGAATTCTAATTCGAGTGAAAAGTCCAACCAGAAGTACATATATCCTCATGTACCTTGGCGACACAAACTGATGCTAAAATAGAATCATGCACTTTACGACTAAGGGCATCCGCAGTAACATTCACCGATCCAGGGTGATATTGAATCTCACAATCAAAATCCTCCAGGAGATCCATCCACCTGCGTTGCCTCATATTCAAATCAGATTGAGAAAAGAGATATTTCAGACTTTTATGATCTGAATAGATAACAAACTTTTCTCCGTACAAATAATGGCGCCAAATCTTCAGTGCAAACACAATGGCGGCCAATTCAAGATCATGAACAGGATAACGTGTTTCATGAGATTTCAATTGACGAGACGCATACGCAACCACTTTGCCATGTTGCATTAGAACACAGCCCAAACCTTTATCAGACGCATCTGTACATACCACAAATCCTCCGGTACCTGAGGGAATAGTAAGCACAGGTGCTGTGGTCAATCTCGTCTTCAATTCAAGAAAACTAGCTTCACATTCATCTGACCAAATGAATCTCCGATTCTTCTGTGTCAGTTGAGTAATAGGCTTAGCTATCTCCGAGAATCCTTCAATAAAACGACGATAATATCCAGCTAAACCCATGAAGCTACGGATCTCAAGAACATTCGTAGGTCTTGGCCAATTCAATACAGCTTCGACCTTCGCAGGATCAACAGATATGCCATGTCTCGAAATGACGTGGCCCAAAAATACTACTCGATCCATCCAAAATTCACATTTGGACAATTTAGCATATAAATGACTAGTACGAAAAGTTTGAAGTACCAGTCTCAAATGTTCAGCATGCTCCTTTTTCGATTTCGAATACACGAGAATATCATCAATAAATACAATAACGAATCGGTCAAGATAATCTCGAAAGACACGATTCATTAAATCCATAAATACGGCAGGAGCATTTGTGAGACCGAAAGGCATAACCAAAAATTCATAATGGCCATACCTCGTACGAAAAGCAGTTTTAGGCACATCTTCGTCTCGAAAACGTACTTGATGATAACCAGATCGAAGATCAATCTTAGAGTAAACAGAAGTACCCTGAAGCTGATCAAATAAATCATCAATACGAGGAAGTGGGTACTTGTTTTTCACAGTAGCCCGATTCAGTTGCCTATAATCGATACACATTCGCATAGTACCATCTTTTTTCCGAACAAATAAGACTGGAGCTCCCCAAGGTGATACACTCGGTCGAATATATCCCTTATCGAGAAGATCCTGTAATTGTTCTTTCAATTCTTTCAATTCCAATGGTGCCATGCGATAAGGAGCTTTCGAAATAGGCGCAGTTCCCGGTACAAGATCAATACTAAACTCAACTTCTCGATGAGGAGGAAAATCAGGAATCTCATCGGGAAATACATCCGGGAATTCTTTCGCAACAGGAATATCAGATAAAGAAGACTCCTTCTTCGAAATATCAATAGTGTAGATAAGATAACCTTCATCTCCGCTAGTCAACAATCGGGACATTTCCAAGGAAGATACCAATGGAATTTTGGCTTGGGAACCCTTGCCATAAAAATTCCACTTGGGTCCATCAATAGGTCTAAATCGAACCACTCCATGGCAACAATCAACAGTAGCTCGATTTTTCATCAAGATATCCATGCCAACAATACAATCAAAGTCGTGCATTGGAAGGACAATCAAATTCAAGAATATCACATTGTCCTCATATATCAATACACAATTATGCACAACTTTCTCAGACAAAATATTCTTCCCTGCTAGCGTGGCTATCGACAAAGTATCATACAACGGGGTACACTCAATATCGTGAGATGCAACAAATGCATGAGATATGAATGAATGAGATGCTCCTGTATCAAATAAAACATGTGCAGGATAATCGCAAAGCGTTCAAATACCTGCAATCACACCACCAGGAGCTTCTCTCGCCGGATCCTCAGTCATAGCATACACTCTCACTTGAGGAGGGACTTGGGCAGTCTGACCACACGGTCCTCAATATCGTGGAACATTCGACTGCTGAAAAGAGAGAACAGGAACAGCAGGTCTCATCATACTGGAGCCACCTCTAAATCCAGGTTGGGGTTGAGCAGAAGTCGTACCCCTGTTCGGACATACTCGAGAGAAATGGCCTTTCTGCCCACACTGATAACAAGTACCAAACATACCTCGACATTGCTCGATAGTATGTTTACCCCCACAATGGCTACAGTAAGGGGCAATCACAGGATTCCCTCGCTGGGATCCACTAGAGCTCGAAGAAGACGAGGAACCAGAACCAGTCTTCTTGAACTTCTTACCCCTTAGACGCAAAGTAGGCTACTGAGCTGACACCGGAGGTGGAGGAGTACACTGTGGATCTCCTCTCCTAAGTCCAGCCTCGGCTGCCTTGGCTCGTTCAACTGCCTCTGCGTAGCTGGTAGGCAATCCAGAAACAACAAAAGTATATAAAGCAGGATGTAAACCATTTACAAACCTGTTATATTTTGCCCTCGCATTCCCAGCTACGTGAGGTGCATACTTCAACAGAGTAGAAAATTTTGAAGCATATTCTGCAACAGACATCGTTCCCTTCTGCAGATTATTGAATTCATTCTCCTGAGCAGTATAATAAGAAGGAGGAGAATACTGCTCCAAAAACTGGGCCTTGAAGACATCCTATGTGACTTCAATCCCGGCCTCTTTCAATCCAATCTCAGCGGCTTCCCACCAAGATTTAGCTCGGTCTTTCAACTGATACAAAGCAAGTTTCAGTCTCCGAGCCTTGGAATACTCCACAATATTAAACAGATGCTCAATATCCTTCAACCAAGCTTCAGCTCTTTCCGCACTCTCAGTGCCAAAGAACCTAGGTGGTTTCAAATCCTGGAATCGAGCCATCACTACATCCATAGACAATCCTTCAAATTCTCCAGAAATCCTCTCAGTACTGCTACTCCCAGTTTCATTTGTGGGATCCATCTACAAATCATATTATGAATATCACAATTTCATATCAATTTCATAATCTCATCATCTCGTATCATCAATCTCATCAAATACTTACTTAAATCAAATAAAGTAAGAGCAAGTAATACAAATAATTCAAACACATGCGCACAATTCATTCGTGCCTATTCAAGTGTACACAAGACTCAATCGAGCATTCCCAGCTATGCTCTGATACCACTCCGTGTGGGGCCCTTAACTCCTAATCGTTAGTACAACACAATCTGATTAGGGTTAATTAATCACAGCGGTAAATGAGTTTCACTTTTCTTTACAATGAGCCCAAATTATCTCTTCTATAATTTGAATACTAAAAGTAGTATTTCATTTCACAACATAACATATGCCCACACGTAATCAAAACCAACTACATACAAACAAATCATATCCTCGGGACATGCCTCGGTATATAAAGACATATACATATATATACTGGGAACAAAATCATAAAATCTCAACTCAGGTATGACTCCCTCCAGAAGTACCATCCCCAGTCTCTTGATAACCTGGAGTACCTGTCATTGTCCACACACAAAGACAACAACAGCCCCCCCCTGGGGTGAGCAAAGCTCCGTATGGAACAACCAATCATATATACCACAGATATCTAAACAATGATATATGGTATGCAATGCATGTATGTCGTGGAGGTATCAAGTCAAATGCCCATCCACTGAGCACATGTCAGAATCAAACGAATCACTATCAAATCAAGGCTCGAGCTGGCACACCGGCCTCAATAAGGGATACTCGTATGATAGCGTCGACGAAGCGCCATCAAATCCCAAATCTCATATCCAATCATCGGGGCCACAAATGTCTATGCTTTAAGTGTCATTTAATACCAAACATAGCATTGTGTTCACAAACCCCGGAATCAAATCAAATCATATCAGTGTATCCAAGGATCATAGCTCAACGTGCATGTCATGAATGCCACATAAACTCAATAAATAAGGCATATAGACATGTATTCTCAATCCAATCAATCAAATCAATCAAACATATATCATATGATACAGATACCTGTCGTATGTTACCCGGTCGCAACATACCTCAATTCTTCGTTCCAGTTGATGTAGCCTGAAGATATCGGTATAATACTTTATCTACATCAATAACATACTCATTCCAATCAATAACCTAATCAAAAATCATTAATATGAGTTTCAAATATTATTTGAAACTTCAAAAATTCATATCAAATTCAAATAATAATATAATTCAATTCCGACTTCGAATATGAGTTCCTTGTCGGTTATTCTACTACATATAAGAAATTCAACTTCAAATACACGCTATTCCAGTACTTTGATATTTAGAGCTGCTGGAACTAGAAGAAAATCACCTCAGTCAGAAGCCCTCGACGCGACGATCACAAATATATAGTTTGTTTCGCGTTTAAACAGCGTTTCAAAGTCGATTCGGACGAAAGAAAATCGAAATCTCTCGTGTCTCTCGAAGCTGCCGTGAAATAAATAAAGAAAAAAAGAGGAAGAACCTCGTTCTTATCAATCCACCGCTTCGGCGCTCGGGCGGTAGAATTCTCGAGCCCGAGCGCGAGATGTTCTGCCCCCGAGTGTCACTTGCATCGCGCTCGGGCGGTCAAAAACTACCGCTCGGGCGCGGCATGTTCTGTCCGGGAACACCCCTTATTCCACACTGGCGCTCGGGCGGTCATTTTCTACTGCTCGGGCGCCACATGTTCTGTCCAAATATTGATTTTTGTATTATATTGGCGTCCGGATTTTCCACTCGAGCTCTTACAACGTTAATTCATATTCAATATTCATTTTCTCAATTTCCCTTGTCAGGATATACATCAACTACATAATCACATGACAATTTCATAAATTATCGATAATCACACAGGATTTACGATAATACGATACACGGTCCTTACAGACGTAGTAAAGTCGGTATGGGGGAATAGGTCGGCAAGGAAGCCCGGTCCCTGGAGGGCCCGGGACGATGCAAAATGAGCTCGACAGAGACATTCCAACGAGTTCAGAAAAGTGCCGAGCCATTGGAACAACCGGGACATAACCTTCCCGGGACATTATATGTCCAGGCTCTCATGTAGCTTTTGGGAGACTTTTTACTCGGACCACTTCGATATAAATACTGCATTTAATGACGTCGACAACGTAGGGTGTGCACAGCCGACCTATCTCTGACAAGTAACATAAGTAATTGATAAAATCAAGTGGGCTGGATGTGACTAGTATGAGATTTGACATGTCAGAACAATAGAGTATAATCAGCCGCCCTACTATAATTAATGATCAGCACAAAGAACGAGGTCATCATTGCATCCTCTACTATAAATATCAGGTTCTATCTTTGCATTTATTATCTATTGATACATAAAATACTCTCATTTATTAGTCATTTACTCCCCATCTCCAACACCAATCACACAGCCCTCACTGGGTTATGTGGGTTTCTTGCTTGAGTTCATCACTGACTTAAGCATCGGAGTGGTCACGCCGGATATCCCTCCGGCGCCCATTCACGTGGTTACTTTCTTGGTTGCAGATTTTGATATTATTGTCCAGGAAGCAAGCTTTTTATTCAGATGTCTTGTTCTCATTTTCCTCCATTATTTTGATAGTAGATCCAGCGGAGCATTCGACCCAGCTCGTTCATTTGTCTCGGATCACATCAAGTATTATTTTTTATTGTGAATATCGGTAGGGTTGACCCGTCTCACAGATAAAGATTCATGAGACCGTCTCACAAGAGACCTACTCTAATGTTAAACTACATATCTTTATTAATATATGTAATTTATATTTCCGTGACCTTTTGTGGATGTATTCGATACATTCCCTTGACTAAACTTAGTATATTTGTTTAATTTTTATTGTCAAAAAAAATTTGATGTATAGATAAAAAATTTAAAAAAAATTACTTGTGCTTATAAAAAGCAAGAGAAGTTGTCACCCCACACACACGATCGCAGAATGAACTCATATATCAAATACTTAATGTTTATTGTCGTTATACGAAAATGATTAATTCAATTTGATATATGAGTCTATTACAAGCACTGCTACTTTAAACTTTTATTTCCAACTAATGTTCGAGACAAAATTATATAGTAAATGACTGAAATTATATTTAAATTTATTGCCTTATATTTGTATTTGCGTGTGTAGACTAATTTTTTTAAATATAGTTTTCAAGATTCAATGATTTCACTAATTTGGATTTAACAAAATAAACAAATACAACTATATTTTAGCAATTATATGAAGTTTGTTTTAATCTTTTGACATTTCTTTATCTTGCCGTATGATCAAGCAGAATCAAATGAATAATTTTCAGCTACTTCTTCTTTCTTTCCTCCTTTTGATAGGCCACCATTAGAAGAAGGATTTAGATCCGAAATTATATACGGTGTCGGTATATACAGTTTTATATCGAAAAGACCTTACATTTTTTAAATTTTTTAAATTTATTGTTTTAAAATATTATATATTTTAAAATTTTACATATTTTTCCGGTATTTGGGTATATATCAAATTTTTTAAATTACATATTGTTACTGTATCGAAAAATTCGTTATTGTTACCGTACCATACCGAAATATTTGGTATACCAAAAATTCGGTATTTTTTCCCACCTTGATGGAGATAACCTAGTGGAACAAAATGAAAAAAAATCCACATTAATTGAAAAAAAAAATCAATTATTTACAAAGGAGTAGTTACTTTATTCAAAATTCAGCTATATATTTCTAATAACTATAATTAAGAATTATGATTTTTACAGCCATATATCAAAGACATACTTTATGCATGCCTAATTATCTTTTGACAAAAGTTACATTTCGATAATTGCTCGTACCTTTGCGGCCTTGAAATTGGTCCAGAGTTTAGACTTAAAAAGGATCGGGTAATAGTCATTTCGTTCCAATTACATAGGATTCCTTCTCTTTTTCGATTATTCCAAACTATATATAGTAACATTTTTTATATTTATTATTATTTTTTAATTTTTTACTGTTATAATTTTGTTAACTAAGTCTTTGAAAACATGCAATCATTTTTTGAATGAATTGAATATGTGAAAAATAGGAAGTTTGTTTTTCCAATGACTTTTTAATATATGTGAAAAAGAAAACAATCCTATCACTACAAGAAAAACCGTTGTCTTTTCACTTTTAACAACGGTTTTAACAAAAACCGTTGTCGTAGCCTAAAACAATCCGCTCATAGACAACAGTTTCTTTAAAACCGTTGTCTTTGATATATCTACGACAACGGTTTTTAAAAACCGTTGTCTATTAGCGTTTTTTTTTTGCTATGATAACGGTTTCTAAAAACCGTTGTATATGAACGTTTTTTTTGGACTACGACAACGGTTTTTAAACCGTTGTCTATTAGCGTTTTTTTTGTTGTCAATATTAAATTTTGCGACGGTTTTAAGTAAAATCTGTCGCTAAAATTAGCGACCATTGTATCACACCGTCGCTAATATAAAACTTGCAACGGCTTACGTATAACCGTCGTTACGTTTAACGACGATTTTAAGCAAAACCGTCGCCAATTTAAATTTAGCGACAGTTTTACAAAAAATGTCGCTAAAATTTGCGACTGTTTTTGTCTAACTGTCGCTAATATTAGTGACGATTTTAATAAAACCGTCGTCGATTTAAAATTAGCGACAGTTTAGCCAGAACCGTCGCTATATTTAGCGACAGTTTTCTGCCAACCGTCGTTAATATTAGCGACGGTTCTTGTTAAACCGTCGCTAATTTTAAATCGGCGACTGTTTGAAAAATAATTGTCGCTATTAGCGACAGTTACATCAAAAACCGTCCGCAAACTCTCTATAAATAACCTCATCCTCGGTCCATTTTCTACCACACCACTTCACAACACTTAAAAATTTTCTCCCTTACACAATTTTAGTTCCGATTTAGGATAAATTTTTTTTTAAAATTTTAGTAAATTATTAAATCAAAATATAGTTAGCAAAGTAAGATTGTGATTTTTTTTATATTTATTAAAATATTAAAAGTGATTTTTTTTATTTTAGAGAAAACATTAGCGACGGAAACCATCCCAAATCGTCGCTAAAAGTAGCGACGATGTTTATAAAAAACCGTCGCTACTTTTAGTGACGATTCAGTAAACCATCGCTATTTAACGACAGTTTAACATTAATACCGTCGCAAGTTTTAGCGACGGTTTGGGATGGTTTCCGTCGCTAATAAATTTGAAAACCGTCGCAAATTGTAGCTACCACATCTCTCCAGAACCGTTGTCTTTGAGCGAATTCTTTAACCAAAGGGTCTTTAACAACGGTTTTACAGACCTACGACAACGGTTTTTCACCGTCGTCTTTAGACGTCTACGACAACGGTTTTTCACCGTTGTCTTTGAGCACACCCTTTAACCACAGGGCTTTTAACAACGGTGTTATTTGACCTACGACAACGGTTTTTAACCGTTGTCTTTTGCCTTTTTTGTAGTGTATATTTTTGGAATGAATGGAATATAATTTTCGAAATAAGATTTTTTCATATATTATTTACTTATTATTATGGCATAAAAATTTATAAATGTTAAATCTAAGATTTCAAATAATGTTGGTTTTAAAAAATAATAAAACAATAACCAAGAGTAAAGGATGCAAACATGTAATTTTCAATATCACTAATTATTTCACAAATTTTAGTAGAAAGTATATCTTTTCGTTAAAAAATATTATAAAAATAATTCTATTTGGTATATTTATGCACCAGCATCGCATGTGATTCACTGGTTATTTGTCAAGAAATATATAATAACTTTATGTTACGATACCAAAAAAAAAAAAAAAAAACCTTTATGATAATCAACTTAACTTGGCATCTTGGTTTCCTTTGATAATTGATTTCTTTAATAAGAAATTAAATTCTAATAATAAAAGCATCAAACATTAAATAAATTAGTTCACTTTTCAAAAAGAAAAATTAATGAAATATTAGTAGTACGTTACACATCTATTGTGTATATTTTGTAATGCCTCATTGTCTCCATTCTACCAAGATGAATCTTTTCAGTCTGTTTATGTACTCATTCCCACGCACACTAAGAAACTTATCAGGAGGTCACCCATTTTAGATAAATTGGCTTTTTTTTTTTATCTTTTGTTGTCCATTCTTCATGTGGTTTGTCGATGCGGTGTGAAGTAGTATCAGTTATGGCAACAACAGTATTTGCTTTCACTATTCTCATTGGTCTGTCAGTTATGACGTACCACATATCATCGTCTTGTGCAGCTAAGTGAGCCTGCATTCTTATCTTTCAATCATCGAATTCTTCTATGGAGAACATTATCATCGAATTCTTCTATGGAGAACATTGGAATCTTATTGAAGGAAGACATGATATTCAGATGTAAAGATGGAAATATTCATAAACAAGATTCAACAGCTTTTTTTTACCACTTGTTAGGATCGGTTGGGTGTGATAAAGTTTTTAGAAGAGGGAGTTGAATAAACACTTGACAATTTTCATAACTTTTCGATGGATGAATCAGTTTAGTGATAAACTGAATTCGCGAATCTTGTTGTCAATGTCAATCAGTTAACTAATGAAAGTGCGGAAATAATATAATTTACTAAAAGGCTTTGATCTATACCATAGTTTTGTGGATGTTCGGAGGCTTCAAACGTTTCTACGTCACCCCTTCTATCTCGAGGATAGGATATTTACTAAAAAGCTTTGATCTATACAATACTTTGTACAAACCCATTTCAATTTGGACTTAACACTGCCAAAACTGAAACTCTTAGTATCAATACAATTTTATCAGTACTCAACTGATGTAATTTCTAAGAACAACTTATCTCTAAAAGATCGAATATTATACCAATGAATTTTTAAGCTCAAAATATAGCCTGAAAGCTATTAATAAATCTAATAAGCGTGAGCTTCTTATCTATGAAACTTTTAACTCAAGAATGAATGTGCACGCAAAAGTTGTTTCTCAGCTGATCTTCTCGGGTATTTATAGTCTTTGCTTCAAACGGTAATAATGAATGTATTTGAATCTTTATATCCATTAGACACGTCAACATTCTTTTGACAATCATACACTATAGATTTTCTGAAATGTGGCGTTCCCACTATGAGTTGTAGTCTGCTCTTGTACAATTTACGGTTGTTGGCTACGCTCTTTAACTGATGACGTGTCAAACTGATTTATCAGTTGACTCTTTATAACCGATGATTGCTGTGTAACTTATCAGTATTAAATGATCGTCCAGTTGACTACACACTTTCAGTTAGCTTTGAACAGTTCAGTTGCCTTTAATAATTTGCGCATTAATCTTCAGTTCGAGCAACTATCAGATACACATCTTCAGTTCAGTTATCTTCAGTTGTCTTGATCAGTTCTTCAATCTTTTCACGCTCAATTTTTCAAACTCCGAAAATTATAATTCCAACACTCATGAATTCTCTCTTCAAGCGTCCTCGGACGTCGACAGTGAAGTATTTCTCATATAATATTTTCTTAAATCAAACCCAAGTAAGTGTAGCCAATTCAATCTCATGTTCCGCCCCTTCCCACCAAAGGAAAGCATCATCCCTAAGCATATACGTGACACACCTAACACGGTCAGCGTCTCCCATATTCAGATAACGAAAGTGCACCTTAAGTGATCGAATCCAACCCTCAGCATCAAATGGGTCGGTAGTCCCAGAAAATTCTTTCGGACCTAGCCTCCGGAACTGATCATAAACGTCAAGCTGTGGCCTCGGAGCCTGCCGACGAAGAAGCGTGCCATGCCTTCCAGTGCACGAATAGCAGCATCTCAAGTAGGAGGTGGGGGTGCATTCCCTTGACGATCCTCAGTATTCTCATCTTGCCTATCAGTACTAGGTGCGCGTCTTGGAGACATTATATCTGAACAGTTTCCAAATTCGAAACGAAACCAACATGTATTTAAATCTAGGTTTTCTAATCATGCAACATATATTAATCCCTTTATGAGCAACTTGTAAACATATATAATATTTAACCTCAAAAAGCTTTTAAACATGTAACGTGAACGTATAAACCATGTAAACATGCAGGTATCATCATAAAAATCATGTAAAGCAATTAAACTTACAGACTTGAGGCTTGACGGCTGAGCTTTCCTGAACTGGCGGTGGCACAGACCTTTGCAGGCACATCGCTCTGATNTAAAAGCTTCGGCCGTCTATAATATACATACATATATATTTTAGAAATATGTTTGCACCATTTAAAATAAATCCACCAACTATTATTTGAAAAATCCAAAAAAAAGTAACTCGAAACATTAAATCGCAAATCTTCAACCAAACCTAACTTTAACATTTTCAAAAATAATTTAACTCTAACATCCTTTCAAAAATCCCTCAACATCATCATAAATCATAAAATCTTAAAAGTACGTAAATCATTAGCATAAGTCATAAATATAAGTCATAAACGCAAGTGCGGAAAAACTAACGCTGGTCCTCGGGTTGTGTCCACCTTCAGTCCAGCAAGATCAACTATCAAGTCCCTCAACAACATCAACACCAATCTTACCTGCATCGCTCACACCTAGTAAGTCTATTGACTCCGCAAACCTTAACTATGCTAACAAGTAATACATATACAATCACATGCAACAGTAAAAATGATTTTACTTAAAATAGCTTTCATGAACATGCATAAACTTAAACATTTTTCCTTTATCATATACATTTCCCTTTTCATCATATACGTATATGTTTTCCTTTTATTGAATTCGGGTCGTTAATTGTGACTTTCGTATCAGCTGAAGGTCAATGGATCCATCTAAATGTAACCACAATACTGGGCGGCGGGGACATCAGCGACAATCTCACCCGTCAACTAAGCCTTGGCCTTACATAGCATCATATTAGTCACAACCATTTCACCTCCTTCAACGTTTCATATTTTCATCATTATAAAAATTCAAGCATTTATTAATCATTTTTTTAAACCAAGCATGCAACATGTCTTTTAGCGTTAACGTTTTATCATATATGATATCTCATGGATGGGCCCACTACCCCTGGCCGATCACTAACCCAAATGGAAGACAGGCCTATCAAGGGCCCAGGTATTCTCCTATAAATATCAGGGCTGAGTGTTTAATTCATGGATTCACTATATTATTTTCAGCAGCACCCTTAGCTGCTCCCACCCATTTACCCTCAGTCTCTGACTTGAGCGTCGGAGGGGCTACGCCAGGAAACCCTCCTGGCCCCCTTCTAACGATCTTATTCGTGATTTCAGGCTATGGGTAATTTTGAAACCTGCGTCTGAACTAGTGACACTTGTTGGAGTCGGACCCTAAATTTCCTGTGAGTATCACTTGGCGCCGTCTGTGGTAAGTTTGAGCTGAGACGTAGAGATGGCAGGTAGGAGAGGGAGCAGAAGAACTAACACAGCATCGTCGCGTCCTCAGATGGAACCCGAACAATCTTATGTTGAGATGAGACAGGAACAGTCGCGTCTGGAGACGAGGCACGAACAACCTCGTCCGGAGATAAGATCCGAACAGCCTCGTCACGAGACTGAGGCCTAGCAACCCCCTCCCAATGAGAACGTGAGGAACTTGACCATGGAACAATTGGGCCGATTTATTACCCAAACAGTAGACGAGGCCATGAGAAAGAACCAGGAATCTATGTTTGCTGAAGAACAGGCCATTCGCAAGGAGCGAGAGGAAAATGCTGAAGGCCATCAAAGCAAGGTCGAAGAGTCACAGCCACTCCCAAGTGGGGAGAATATTGAGATGAGAGAGATGTGGAGGGAAATACGGATGTTGAGAGAGCAGTTGGGAAACAGAGCGCCATCACCCAGGAGAGGAAGCCCTTTTTCGCTCGCCATTTTAGAAGAAGGGCTTCCTCCAAATTTTCGACAGTCAAATGTAAGAGAGTACGAAGGACATATTGACCCCGAGGAACACTTGGGAAGGTTTGAAAATGCGGCCTTGTTACATCAATATTCAGACGGGGTCAGGTGCAGCGTGTTTCTAATCACGCTGGTGAGGTCAGCTCAACAATGGTTTAACACCTTGCAGCCCAATTCCATACAGTCTTCTGAGGATTTTTCTACGGCTTTCTTGCACCGATTCGCTAGCAGTAAGATGCACCAAAAAAACTATTTGAGCATGTTCGTGGTGAACAACAAGAAGTGGAAACTTTGCGAGAGTTTGTCTAGCATTTCAACAACGCAGCGCTGGAGATACCAACGACCACTCCTGACATCATGATAAGTGCCTTTACCCAGGGATTGAGAGGAGGAGAGTTTTTTAAATCGTTGATCAAGAAACCTTTATCAAGTTATGATGATCTGTTATCTAGGACGGAAAAATATGTAAATCTAGAAGATACCCAGTGGCATAAGAGAATGGAACAGCGGCCTGGGGGAAGTAGAGTTGAGGGAGCGAAAAGAGGAGGTAAGAAGAGAGGTGCGGGCGAGAAAGAGGAGGATAAAGCTAAGGACATAGGACAATTCTCATCACATGTTCCCCTGGATAGGAGTCGTGATGAGGTGATGGAGGTGAGGGAGCCCGAGGGGGGGTAAGAGAAGTCGCGAAGGGTTAAGAGCAGTGATAGATTGTCTTCACGGGACAGACGAGAAGGATCCGCATCTGGGAGTCGACTAAGATCTCGCCCGTCCCCTAGGCATGGTCAAGGCCCTCAGTGGATAAATCAGAGGGTCGGAAAGCAAAGAAGGGAAGGTCGAGATCAAGATGTCCCTCAGGAGCCCGTAGAGCCGAGGAGGAGAATGAATGAGGAAAACCACCCTACGAGAGGAATGATTCATATGATCTCGGAGGGTGCTACTGATGCAGACTCTGAGAGAGCTCGGAAGGCACATGGGAGAAGGTTGGAGAACTTTGAGATATCTAGGGGTGCAGACTTACCACAAGACCCCGTCATCAGCTTTGGACCGGAAGACCTCCGAGGCGTTGTGACTCCACACAACGATGCCTTGGTGGTGATGGCCACCATTGCCAATTATGATGTGGCAAAGAAGTGATACCCCATGGATGGGCCCACTACCTCTGGCCCATCCCTAGCTCAAATGGAAGACAGGCCCATCAAGAACCCATGTATTCTCCTATAAATACCAAGTTTGAGCGTATGATATTGCATTCAATGTATTATTTTTCAGCAGCACCCTTACCTGTTCTCACCTCATATCCTCAGTCTCTGATTTGAGCGTCGGAGGGGCTACGCCGAGACACCCTCTCGGCCCCCTTCTAACGGTCTTCTTCATGATTTCAGGCTCAGGACAATTTCGAAACCTACGTCTGGACTAGTGACACTTGCCGGAATCGGACCCTAAATTTTCCGTGAGTATCAATATAATTTCATAAACATTTAAAATAAACATATTAACATAATTTATATCATTCAGGGCACTGCCAAGACGTCTATCATTTTTCAGGTGTAAAAATGACTGTTTTACCCTTGGATTTAAAATTTCCCGATTTCGCCTTTTCTTACTTTCATTGAGTCTACCATTTAACCATTCACTTCAAAAACCCGAACCCTAGCTAGTTTCCCTTCGAGTCATCTTACGTTTTATTCGAACCACTCCCGAGTCACCTCAAGCCAACCCTTAACTAGACCACATAGGGACCCTACTGACCAGCATGACTCATTAAACCAGCCCCTAGCCCATGCTACAGCCTCCTGCCCGAGAAAAGAGCCGCGCGAGTTCCTTTCTTGTGAGCCTAGGACTCTACACTCGACGATGACCCTTCTACCCAAGCCCTCACGCTCTTGACCCTCACTGGACCCTGTTCCAACCCTTTCCCGCCAGCCTGAGCCAGTGCCGACCCCCCTGCATGCACGCGAATCCTCCTGCGTCTCCATGGGAAGAGCCCTACCCCTACGGAGCTCTTCCTTGGTTGCTGTCCAAGAGTCCTAGTCGTCCTAATTCCAAGCCACGACCAAAGTCGTGGCCATCAAGTAAGCCATGCTCGAACCCTAACTCATGCGAATTCATAATTTTCGTGCAAGCTCCCTCCCAACCCGTGCAACCCTTGTCTAAGCATACATGGACCCTTAGCCCAATGGAAAAACGTCCCTCCTAATGCTTCGTTTGGTTGAAATGATAGGACAAATGAAATGATTAGTACCAAAATGATTAAGTATTTGATAAACCAAGATTTGTATGGTTTGCCTATATCCTGTGTTGCGTTTGGTGAGTTGTCTTAAGGGTGTGATTGAGAAACTATTTACGTGTGTACTACCAAAAATACCCTTTGCTTTTGTCTTTAAATTTTTAAATTAATACCTATTACATCTACCCCACATTTCATCTGCTCGTTCTCGCATCAAAACCCTAGCCGTCAACACTGTGCATTGATGTGGTAACTGTGAATCCAACATGTGAAGGATTTAAAATCGATTCTGCAGGTATTAAGTCGGGCGAAATGGCGAGAATATGTAACTGAGCACACATTGCGTAGAAAGAAATTCGATATACAACCATCTGCAGTAAATATGAGTAATTCTGAGAAAATTTGACAATTTTTTAGATTTAAGCTCGTTTACTGATATCCGTAAATTATTTTTTTGAAATATGTTGAGAATTTCTTTCTGTCATGGTATCTGAGTAATTCTGAGAAAAGTTTACAAGTTTTTAGAGTTACGCTGTTCTTGGTTTTAACATTTTATATAAATTTCAACTTGTATCTGCATTGTTACTAAAATTTTAGGTGTGTGGTTGATCGGGCATCGTGATTTTGCTGTGATTCATTCATATCATCGGTGAAATAGAATTTTACTGCTAAATGTTTCCTGGAAGGATTTATGCTGAAATCTGAGTGCCTTATGGTATGGGAGGATTATGTTTATCAGTGACTTGTTTATTGGGTGGGAGTGATGGACATTTAAATTTTAACATTGCTACTGATTTTTGGTTTCTCTACGCTAATTTCCTCTGTAATTGATGTTAATTTTTGCAAAAGTGGATACAGTCCAGTTGAAGGTTGCCTACTGTGTTTTAGACACAATGTACTTTGTAGCAGGTTTCCTATCTCTTGAACTTGAACCCTTTCCATGTACATTTGGTTCCCCGGCATGGCATCGTAAATCTGCATTCATTCCTTTACACTTGCCTTTTGAGTTGCTTCCTGAATCTAGAAAGGTGGGAATGTGTTAGTTTCAGTCTTCGAGCTGTACAGCTTTTCTATATATTTCTCAGTTGAAGATCAAAACTTGATTACAATTTTCTTGGTTTGCTGAAGTTTCTGTTCTTGCGAAACATTTAATTCCGTTGCAAATGTATTTTAGGCAGATATGTCTACCTATGTAACTCAAGTAGGAAATCATGGAATGATTCTTTAGCGTAGCTTTCATGGATTTGAAGACAGCACCGCTGTGTTAGTGCGGCAATGGGTTTAAGGTTTTACATGAAGCTGGTCCCCATTCGACACGACCCGGCCACTATTACTTTATATGTCCAGCCGGTTTGAAACATCGGAACCGATTCTTTTGGTACGATGAGTATCAAAAAACAACTTCAAGCAATGAACCATCATCCAAAATCGAGATGGGTTCAAATTCGTCGCAAAATCCTACTTCCCCTTTCGTAAAGCGTCGGCACACAGAAGGATACAATGCATCTTGCAGTTCACAGTCTTATAATTTGAAGAATGCCGATACAGTTGACACAGAACAACACGTTCAAACCAAGTCAGTTATGGCATCCACCACATCAGCTCCATCAAATGATCCAGTGGATCACAAACCTCTATCTATCGAACAAGTTTGTTGTTGCTTTAGTTGCATTTGCTCAATATTGTGTTTAATGTTGTTCTTCATGCTTGTTCTTGTAATCGTTACGAAGTAAAATGTTGTGTGTATGTTCGTTATGTTGTAATAGTGTTGTGCGAAATGTTGTCCACGTTGTTACTTGATATTGTATATGTCCTAGCCTTTTTTGGTTTTTTTCCTGAAGAGCTAGAAAAAGACTTGGTATTGTAATTATTTGCTGCTTGTAGTTGTTGTAATATTGTACTATTTTGTTATTATACATGTTTTAACGTTCAATATAATTCAGAATGTATTTTGTATCTTACATTTGTCTTCATACCTGCACAAGTCAATGTTCTTTCATTTGTAACCCCATGTACACACGGTGCAGTGAAGCAATGCTGAGATGACAGTAAGAACTCCATTCTGACATTTTAAGATGTTTAGATTTTGTTTTAATATGCATTGAACAGTGCTATGAAAAACTGTACAGGGACGAGGACCAATAATTGCAAGGGCTTAATTTGCATCAAGCTTTTTCGTTTGAGCTTCTTTGTTGTGCTGCAAAGTGAATTGAATCTGCCATATTGCTGCATGCGAAGGTGAATTAGCTTCTTAGGTATGGTTGTGGAGATAAGAACATTTAACAAACAATTTAATTTCTTTTGTGCACATTTGTCCTTGGTATTTCAGACCACAAGTGGTGCGATTGATGGGACTGGCTTTAATTGCATTTCTCAGTAATTAGTGTTATTTTCGGTTCAAGTTATACAGTATTTGAAGGTATTATATTGAATGCAAAGAGCTGCCTATGTGTATTGGTTGACCTATACTGCCAACTACAGCCAATCAATTAATTTTATGTATGTTACAGGATATGGCATTAAATTTGGTAGAGTTGTGAGCATTTAAATCGTTTCATCCAGGGCTTAAGGCAATTGTTGAGTTTCTATTTATTTGTGTTATTTGTCTCACTGAACAGAAAAAAGAAGTCTCAGCTAACAAGATGTCCGTGACTTTCCCCAGTGGGTCTCAAGATTCCGTGACCAGCAAGTACGTAGTACCGCTGATATCACTGTTGTCAGATGAAGAAAGCGATGGTGTTGATCAGCCTCCAGCACCATCGACGAAGAAAAAAATGGGGGGTTTGTTTCCTGCTGTTTCGTTTAAGGAAACAGCATCAACCAAAAAGCTTTTTCACCCTGTGGAACACATGTACTTAAAAGAACTAATGAAGCATCTAACAAGCAAGAAGCGTGGCTGGCTTGCAGACACTGGTGCCACGAAGAAGCGTGTTGCAGAAGATAAATGTGTACCGGTTGTTGTCATCGACTCGTCAAGCGAGTCAAGTGGGTAATATACTGACTTTGTTCATCAGGTGAATTGGTCTTGCAGCCACCCTTTTGTTTCTTTTGCAGTGTATTATAGTTGTCTATGTAGTCGACGGTTAGGTGGTCAAGACTATTTCGCTAGTGTGATGTGCCACTGTAATCAAATCATCCTATGTACCTGTACATTTTAATATATTATTATGTTTAACAAAACTACAGCCCATATGTTGCGTACCAGTACAACAAATATTTTATTGTGTTTAAGAATATTCATTTTTTGTATGATCCAAAATTATTGAGTTCAAAATTTAGTTTCTGTAAACAGAACAACACAAAAAAAGAAAAGGATCATGTCTGTTGTAGATGTTGAAATAAATGTTTAATAGATACCATATTGCGAACATGCATCGAAGCTGCAATGTTTGTAACTTTTCATCAGTATTTATACCATTGTGTGTGCTTTATGCTGCTCATCTGACTTTGAACTCATACAACATTTCGCTAGCCATTTTATATGCATTACCAACAAATCGTTACGAAGTGAATTTGAAGGGAAGGAGAGATTATTGGTATTAGATGCGTGGTGTGTTCATTTCAGAAAGCTTGTTAAAAAAATTGTTGCAAATATGTAGTCGAATATTTTTAATCGTTGGCTTAAAGATTTGACGAATAGCTTACAACGACAGAGGGTCAACGCATAGTTCCACTTTTTGTCGAAATCTGCTCAAGACCAATCAAAGGTGTTGAATTTGTGGATGTGTATACATCTTTGTTCGTATCCAAGAAAATGGTTGTGTAACGAAGCAAGTTAATTTCCTTTTTTTTGTTTAACAAAGGTAAAGTGATGTGTGGTGTAGAATCAAATATCCATAGTTTTCATACAGCAGCTGTTTAAAATTTTGTCAAATGAAGGCCTGAAGCTTTGTTTTGAACAACCAACCCCTTCCAAAATAAACCATTACATCGAAATATGAATCAAAAGTCAAAATATTTGTTACATATTTGGTCTCCAAAACAAAGCCCTTCGTGAAACACAAAATTCGCACAAATCAATTTGATTCAAACACGTTCATCGCGGCAGCAAAGTTGATTTGAAAGTTTGATATGCGCAAATATTCAACACTTCGTCAAAATAGAGGCCGCAAAACGAAATATTACCCCAAAAGTGCCGCATGATACGTCGTAACGTCAACCTCCTCCTAGCAACCGTCTAGCTAAGCTCAATCTTCCGCCATGACCCAAGCGCAAGAACAGTGATAATTTCGCATGGTTCTCCACCAATTCTTCAATAACCCTAACTTTCTCGTCTTCGGTCAACTCAGGAATTGTTTCCATGACCTTTAACACATTGTCTTGGTCATTGCGCATCTTCTCATCACCTTCTTCTTTTTGTCTTGCTAATTGTTTGATAAGGTCATTCATTGTGTCTTTGGTGATGATTGCAAAATTATTTATGGCTTCCACTATCGCATCGTCAGCAGCGTCTACATTTTTCCGTTTCTTACCCTTTGATTTCGCAGCACATGTGGGTCGCGAGGACGGTGTGACAGATACAGAGATGGACTCATCACCTCCCTCATGAACAGAGAACAATGCGTCCAAATTCCCTATATCGTTAGCCAATTCAGGTGTCATGGTAAGAACCTCTTGAACAGCAGCAGCAAAATGTTCAGCTCTCTCTCCGGTTGCACGATCATTACCGAAGATTTCGCACCAATCATGGTAATAGGTCCACCTTTTGTGTCTCATTGACCTGGCTTTTTGGTCTGCCTGCGAATTTAATATCACAGAGTACCGACATGAGTCATTTTTTTCCAATAAAAAATGACAAGTATTGTTGGAAACAAAAATACCTTTATTAGTGCATCCCAAATGTCGTTTGAAGCTTCAATGGTCTTCTCTGTGTCGTTCCATCCGACTCCACTTTTATTTAGTATTGTCACCAAAGATCCGTACAATTTCTTCCACACATGAACTTTAGAGTTAATATGTGGGTTCCCACGTATATTTGTGTCAGGAAACGCAACTTTCATTCGATTCTCAAAAAAAGATAAATAGCCTGGCCGAAATCCGTTGCCGCTTTTCCAACCTTCTGCGGACGCCTCTTTCAGTGCTTGTATTAGAAACTCTTCTTCACGTTCACTCCAACTACGTCTTGTCTTATCAGCTTTTTTGGCTTTGTCAACAAAACTCTCGGAATTTACAAAACTATCCATAATTATCATGTTGACACTGCCGTTGTCCTACACCTGGTAGTAATACACCACAATGGTTAGCCATGTCACATTAGTTTAGTTTACAAAACATCACATTTTGTAACAAAAAAGAAATATATAATTCGTTGGACTAGATTCAAACAAAATAACATCAAATGTGACAACTACTTGAATGCCAAAGTTGTAACGAAAGAGTTACAAAAAACATAATGATTTAGGTTAGATTCATCCACATAGACATAGCAAGGTTCTCTCGCCAACTATCCCAATCATCCGACGCTTCCAAGCTAGTGATGAACTCATCTTGCATCTCATTCTCCGGACTGACTACATCATCGATGACTTCCTCAATTGGATCGTCGGGCATCTCAGACCTGATGAAGTTATGTAGCAACATACACGCCATTATGATTCTGTTTTGTGTTTTTAGTGGATAGAACGAAGGACTTCTAAGTATGGCCCATCTTTTTTTCAACAAACCGAATGCTCTTTCGATTATGTTTCGGGCTTGAGAGTGTCTCCAGTTAAATAACTCCTCATAATGATGTGGCCCATTTGCACGGTTTCCCCAAGCATCCCTATGATAGCGTACTCGCCTGTAAGGAGTCAAGAACCCCTCTACATTTGCATACCCATTGTCACATAGGTAATAACATTCTACAAATAAGATATTAGTTAACAACGTCTGAGAACAATATTTTAAAAACAAGTATCATCAATTCACAGTTCATAATAGCAAAAAAGATTATCACAACCTCTTGGAATTTTCAGTGTCTCGTCACGAGTCACGGCATCTTTAAGCACCCTGGCATCTGCTGCAGATCCCTCCCACCCCGTAAGTGCATATATGAACTTCATCTCACGGTCGCAAACCCCAAGAACGTTGACTGCGATAGTACTTTTTCTTGTTCTATATCGTGCCTTGTCCACGGTAGGTACATGTACACTTACATACGTTCCGTCTAATGCACCAAGACATCCCTGTACAGTTTAACATTAATAACTACAAATCAATGTATCTATCAAAAACATCACACCTGAATAGTTAAAATGTTTATTTGGTACAGTTTGTTGAAAAAGGTTTGACATTACCTTGAACCATTTCCAAGCTTCATTTGAGCACGAATCATCGACAGGAGACGGTTTAACCAGTAGTAAAGGATGTAACATGAGAATTGATTGGAGCACTTGATGGAAATGGGTGCTGATTGTATGGCCAATACGTACATAGTCATGTCCAACAACTCTATTTTTCTTGTGATGAGCCAATACAGACAGAAACATGCTCACCTTCTCTTGAATACAGACATATCTAGACTCGACTAGTCCTCCAACATGAGTTAGCAAGTAACACAAGCGTAGAAATGCATTCCTGTTCATTCGCAAGTTGAGCACACATTGAACATCTCCTATCTCAATAATCCTGTGCAAATGGTTCATTTGCACACTTATTCTTTCTGTGATGCTATAGGACATTGTTCTTGTACGCTTGTTGCAACGTTGTTCTGCACGTTTATTCAGTACATGTCATCTCACGAGTAACATAACCAACAAAGCTCGACACATTATTTGGTGCAGCAACACAAAAAGAGTAATGTGTCTACGCATAATGGCCAGCTATGGAAGAAACTTCAGACAGAAATAAAATTCAAAATGGGGTTAACAATGAAATTTTGAAAACACAAAACAAGTACAAATACTGAAGATACTAAGCTTTAACAACGATTGTTTAGAAATGCTTGGTTATAAATACGTTAACACATTCTTCGAATAGTGTGTAAATTGCATTACAAAATGCAGTATTAAAATGCCCACAAAAAAATCATCACAATATTAAAAACATTTCCATTAACTTTTGAACTTCTACATTGTAGTGAGTAACAAATTGACAGTTGTTTACTCCGATTTGGTCTTCAGTTGTGATGTTGTTACGTAGATGAGATGGAGAAGATGCGTTGCAGAAGATGAACCTTACAAAATAAAAATACAAGTGTGGCTGCAAACAAATACGCTACAAACAATGAACAACGCAAAATTCAATTCAACGTCTGGAATAAAAAAAAAGAGATCCAATGTCGTATTTCAGAAAGCCGGATAAGTAAAGAGATGTCATTTACCGACACCGTGATAGCCTCCTCACAATTCTCAATATTCGCACGACACAGCAGCAACTTCAACCTACCAAAACTTAATTTCGACAACAGCTTACCAAAAGAAAGCGTTTGCGAGAAGTCGTTCGAAGAGTGTTTACCTGATTTAAGTAGTTATCGCAGCACACAACGAAAACCTAGCACATCGCCTTTGTTCGTACGTTGTCCTCAAGATGAGGGATGAATTATTGTTGGGGTTCTCCAGGGTAATTTAGGAAAATGCTGCCTTGATAGATATAAGGATTATTAATATTGGGCTGATGTGAGGGTTTATTTTAACCCACTTAGTAGAGGCTAGTCCATTGGAGAAGACATTAGATGGGGTTATTAAAAAATAGACCAAACAATGGATTGACATAAAAAGATCAACACAATCCTAATGAATCCACCCTACCAAACGAACCATAAGTGTCCTACCACGGCATCCCATTCATGCACTAATATAATAGGTTTTGGATCATGAAATCATAAGTTCGTGACATGACATAGCATAAAAACGAAAATAATTGCAAGGCAAACATATTTTTCAAACACGTAATATGGCGTGATAGATGAGAAAAAGGAGATTAAGACGTGTCTTTGCGTATTTTACGCACGAAAAACAAGTTGAGGTGCAAAGAACGTCTATGAACGGATGACCTCGCTGAATTTCCTTCAGATTTTTCGTGAAACTCCTCTCAAAACGTGGTGTGTGTGCGTGTGGTTTGCTGATGAAAGAGTCCTAGCTTTCCTAGGTATTGTGTGCGTGAGTTTTAGTAATTAGTTTTAGGATTTTTATGGCTTTTTATTTTAATTAAAACTCAAGTGCAAGCCTAAGCCTATTAATCAAGATATATTATGTCCATTAAGCCCTTTAGTAAGTATTTAAAATATTTTGTTTAGCAAAATTCGTGAAAACATTAGCCGAGTTCTCAAAAAGTTCACATTTTCGTCGAAAATCGAATACCGTTTAAAAATACGAGTGGATGTATAAATTCACCTCAAAAAACCTCATTTTCCAAAATAACATATTAAATACACCACACATTAAATAATTAAAAATAATTATTCAATAAAAATATTTTCCCTTATTTGATCCCTGATATCCGTTCTTCCTTCGCTTCTCGAATAAACTTTAAAACATTTTTTTATGCATTCTAAAAATAAACTCTATTTTTAAACGTGTAGTCATGTATATCATAATTAATTCATGCCATTAAAATCATTTAATTAGTAGTTTTCTATTTCTTTAGATTTACACGTAGTTGGATTACGTTATCTTATTTTTGGACCTTACAAATTCACTATCAATTTCTCTGTCTTTAATTTGGGAATACTTTGATGCCATCGTTCTCCGACTGTAATGGACCATAACATCTAAAAAAAACACATGAATTTTTAATTCTCAAATTTAAAACGAAACAAAAAGAAGAAAAACATAAATTAAAAATTATACTAACAAGTAATGTCAACAATATACAATCTTAGATAGATAAATGTAGTGATAATGAATGTGCGGTATGCAAAGAAGAAGAATGAGAACAAGTTGGAAACCCATAATCGTCGAAACGAACGAGGGAAAAAAAATTCAATTCTGAGTAGGCATAACCAAATAGCCAACGAAAAAGGCAGGCAATAAAAACCATAGGACACAAAAGAGTTGGTTAATATGCACAAAATAACATGCACCCAAAAAGTATTAACCATAAATCATAAATAAATAAAGTAAAGAGAAAAATAATCTATTAAACATTCGATTCGACGAAGCAATAAATACAAAGTAAACACGATCAACAGATTAATTAATGGTTAATAATTAAAAGGACACAAATTAAAGATAAGGACATCTACGTCAACAAAACTAAAATTTATGGCAAACATAAAATTTAGCATCAAGAAAATTAATTAATTAATGATAATCAAGAGGACATAAAATTCAGATCAGGACATTATTCTTATTATATTAAGAGGGCATGCACAAAAGTTGTGTGAGAAAAATTATAATCATAATTTATATAAGATTTTTTTTAATTTTATGTTTAATTTAATAATAATGGATAGAAATTAGTGATGGCCTTTAGTGTAATTTGAGCGATAATATTGAGAAAATGTTATAATGACAATGTTGAGAAAAAATGTTGATATAAAGACCGTTTCAGAAACAAAAATGAAGACATACATTTGTACGTATATGTGTATTGACAAATATTGACAATTGTAAATATTGACAAAATATATAAAAATAAGAGATCCGCCTCATAATAGTAAAGAGATCCGCATCACAAAATAAGAGATCTGTCACACAAAATATGACCCGTGAGAACGTCTCACACAAGTTTTTGCCAAAGTTTATACACCCCACGAGCTTTTTGCGGTATCTGGTATTAATTAAGAATACAAATATCTCCGTAGAAGTACAAATTAATTGTTTTTGGCAATTATAACTTTTTGTAATAACATCCTCGTAGTAATAAAATTAATTTGTTCCCAACAGTATCCTTGTACAAGCTTTGGGCACTCTACTGACCACAAAATTCATCTAAATTAGAGGCAGTTTTAACCACTTCTCGGTACGAAAATATTGGTGTGTAAAACCCGACACAACGGGGTAATGCAACAGCTCGAGAACTTAAAAAATCAAAAGTTACAGGTACTATAAGTAAATGATTTGATCCGTAACTTACATAGTTAATGGGTTGGATACACGCCGCCTCCTGCTACTTCTCAGCCGGTGAAATTGAATCAGCATTTTCCACTCGAGGGTTCGTTGGAGCATTTTCTGCAGGACGAGGGTTCGTTGGTCGAACAGGGAGGATGGGCTCTTCCGATTGAGCAGACACATCTGACTGATCTTGTTGTATGGGAACACATGGCCTCCAAACTGTTTCCTTCGCTACGTCCATCAGTGCAATTCCCTTGGCAGCTAAGTCGTGTCTAATCTGATCGCTTTTCGAGAACTCTTTGTTTTCCCGGGCTATCATCCTTTCTTCAATTGAATGCATGACGTCTTCTTCAGTCAGCAAGGCCCTTTTCAAAGCTTTATCTTTAAGTTGCTGCAGAACCTATATATGGTGCACAATATGGGAGATGAAAAGGTAAGAGTGATCGAGTGTGTAAGTCATGATATGAAAAATGTAAGGGGGAGTAGATTTCATTAGCACCTCGGTGTAACTCGAATTGGAGAGTAATCCAAGAACATCCAAAACTATTTTAACCTTTTCCTCTAAATCGACCAAGGACTTCATTGTTGATAATTGTTGTTTCTTTGACTGCTTCTTCTGGAATATATTAAAGGAACAAAGAGAACTTTTACATCAAGCATATAGATAGGGGCATACTCTTGAACAAAATACAGTGCATTATCGATTACAAATCCCTGCCTTGAGCATGTTTACTGAGCTATTCATGTATCTCAAAGCTTCTTGTAGAGAGGAATTTAATATGGTCGGTGTATGCAGATCATCTGACATTTTGGTCTCAAACTCCGTGTGCAGCTTATTAATGCCTTCTAGGGCAGCAGCACTAATACGGGATGTTTTAACATCTGCTTGGGTATCATCACTCAGAGATAGTAAAGCATTTTCGCAGTCTAGCAAAGTCTGTCGAGATTAAAAAAAAAAACCCATAACTTAACAGAAACAATAACATAATCTTGCATGCAATGGATATCTGCATGCTACGGCATCAATTAACAATCATGTGCGTAGATCTAGTGATATGGACCATAACAAAAAACCAACACAAAGAAAGACTCAAGCTCTGTGGCACCCATTTAAAACTCAATTAAGAGCAAACATGATTTAATGAACATTCTATGGAAGAGAGAATTGTTCACCTGATACAAATAGAAAATAGCTTCGGATGCAATTTCTATCTGAAAAATTGAATAATTAACAGGGGAACGATAATGAGTTCCCAACAAGAAATATCGCAGTGCAAGAGGATGGTATAGATTGGTAACCTACACAAGAATATATTAATTAAAAATAGCCGTGAGCTTATGAGCATATCCAAAGGTATCGAATGGAAGATAATACTCCTAGTATCTTTTACCTCACGAATGGTGAAGAAGTTTCCAAGTGATTTAGACATTTTCTCATCATTAGCTGTCACAAAACCATTATGTACCCAATAATTAACTTTGCTCCCTGAGGAAGCAGCACAACTTTGAGCAATCTCATTTTCATGATGAGGGAAGATCAAATCCATCCCACCACCATGAATGTCAAATGTGTGTGTCAAGTATTGAGCACTCATGGCACTGCATTCAATGTGCCATCCAGGTCTCCCAGGACCCCAGGGGCTGTCCCAAAATGGCTCACCAGGTTTTGTAGCCTGACCAAAAAAGGGTTGGACTTCTTCATTCAAGAGTACAAGTGGCAGATAATTATGTCAGTCCAATGGCTGAAGAAGTTTTCACCTTCCATAAAGCAAAATCAGCAGGATTCCGCTTTCTCTCATCAACAGCAACTCGCTCCCCGGCCCTGTTATCTTCTAGCTTTCGTCCGGATAGAAGACCATAATTTGGGAAATTATCAACAGAGAAGTAAACATCACCATCAACAGCATATGCACAATCATTGCTGATAATCTGCAAAATTGAGACCAGAATTTACACGTGTAAAGGAATGCATGTGATATCATTAAAAAAAACAAATTTCTCCATACACAGCAAGAGGGTCACAAAAACAATTGTACTCGTTACCATGATTAAACAAAAGTGGGTAACCATAAAATTCTCACAAATGTGTCATAGAATGATAGAATCACATTAAAAAAGCAGTTAATATGCCTAAATGTAATCTTTTGAGTCAAAAACAAATTCTTTTATTCCAATGAGGGAACTGACAGGAGAGTATAACACCAAAGCAAAAATACAAGTAAACTACAGTTTTGTACCAATTGTGCCTGAATGTTCAAGAAATGCTGAAGCTCGGTATCACACTGAGATTTGAAAATGGCCATGATAGCTATTGAATCTTCTATGAAAAATTAAATACAAACAAAAGGGTAAGCAATGAACCTGAGCAATCATGTCCTTGATTTGCTGCATATGTTCAGTAACCCGTGGTTGATTGGTGGGAACAAGGCAATGAAGATCCGCCATGTCATTAAGAAACTCATCGCAAAAACGACCACTCAACGCCTTTGGATCCTCCCCAACCTCATTTGCTCTACGTATAATCTGCAAAATATTTACCATGTGAACAGTTACATGAATTAATCCAACACAGATATACATGTCTAGAGAGAAAATTTGCATACCTTGTCATCGACATCGGTGAAATTGCGTACATATGTAACATCATAGCCCAAATATTTCAGATACCTAAAGCATTAAAATTCAATGAATACAGTTAAGACCAGGATGGAATAACAGGCACAAGATGATATTAGCACACAGATTTCACACACAATATATCAGTCGTGGAAAATTCTCCTCCCAAAACCCATATCCTTTTAAGAAAAATCACATAATAAGAGGCAAGAATGGATCCATACAATGCAGGGGACTGTGTTCCCAAGTATCATTTAGCACTATTTTCCATAACGAACAACGCAAATGTAGCATTTTGGAGTATTAGAACAAATAATCAAGATTCTAAGTGTATAATGCACCTTTAATCATGACCCACTAAAATGGAGCTAACTCAGCATGCATTTATTGGAAAGTATATCTCAGGAAACCAAAATCCATCTCCATCTTAAGCCAATTTGGCCATCTAACCATTCACTCTGCATCTAATGGATAAACTGATCTTTTTCATTAAGTAGCACCACATTCTGCCTCAGAAGCTTCCTTTTGTTAATCAGAAACAAATTGCCACTATAAAAACTTCAACACAGAAACCAAAACAATCACCGGTATAAAAGTACCAATGTAAAGTTAAAGCAATCCAAAAAAAAAAATTATAATCCTCACCCACAATCTAGTCATGCAAGAAATCGGACAACAGCATGAATACATAGATGAAATCTCTCATCACAACACCAGAAAAAAAAAAAATCAAATTCCCATAAATTTAAATTTACGCCAAAAAACAATATAAAAAAGTTGTAATTAACCTGTAGAGTACATCGAACGCAACATAAGCACGCGCATGACCAATATGGCTGAGATCGTACGAGGTGACGCCACAGACGTACATCCCAACTTTGCCCTCAATTCTAGGCTTGAAAACCTCCTTCTGTTTTGACATTGTATTGTACAATTGGAACGTCAGGCTTTTTTTGGCCATTTCTGCACACAATTGAAGACGAAAAGGAATTTAAGGCAAGATACCATAAACTAAGTCGAAAGATTTTAACGAGATGAGATCTGAGATATAATATATATCAGAATCTGTAATCAAAACCACAACTAGGCTACATTTACTAGAATCTGTAATCAAAACCACAACCGGCTTTAACAAAATCGTAAACTTTTCCCCCTGTATGACTACTTAACATCGAACATGTCCAAATATTTTTCGAAAAAGAAAAAACCTTGCGGTGGAGAAAATCTTCGTCACACAGAGAGAATCGGAGAGGTTGGCTTATCAACGAGTCTTCGATAGGAATGCAATTGTCTCTTCCAGTTTCGTTGATTGAGGGCTTCGATTTTGGTCAGCCAACAATTAGAGGAGAAGGAAATCGACCATGTGAGATTGGGTCAAAAACTTTACGAATTTATGAAAACCTCATAAACGAAACCCTAATCGCGTGGTGTGTACGAATTGGAAGTAAGAATTGCGCCCCGAAAATGTAAACACAGTAAAAAAAATAATATATATATATATATATATATAAAGATAATACTCATTTTCGTCTTTATTGTTCATCGCTTTTTCCATTTCAGTACATCTTTATTTTTGATTGCTTAAGTAATCCTTCAAGTTTTCAAAATCTTCCCGAATTGGTCCCCGTCGTTATGTTGACGTTAAGATTAACGTTGACTCACATCATGTGCCTCTCACATGATTTTTTCTTTTTGAAAGCAGTCGATTACTCCCCAAATCATTTTATTGGCAACCACTACGACAACCCTAAATCCTCAAATCAAAGAGTCCTAATTCGAAACCCACGGCGAACTGGATGAAAATTTAGCAATTCCAGATTCAATCTACTACAACATCTGCCATGGTAAAGGCTTTTCATTATTTTCCATGATTTTGCTGTAGGTTCTCGATTAATATGTTCGTAGCATTCTTATTTTGTGATCTTTTATGTAATTTTAAAAGTAAAAATTTACACAAAAATTAAAAATCTCAAACTTACAAAATATATTAAACTACACACTTTTATAAAATTTTCTCCACTTAATTGTGTTTTTCTTCACAAATTGAGAGACCTATTTATAGAATTTCTTTTGAAATAATCTAAAAATAAATACATCATTACATACATCATCACACACAAATTTTCAATATTTACATTCTTATTTTCAACATTCAAAAATTGTCTTCATTACGTGTTTTATACTGCCTCGTTAAAAACCTTACTAGGAAAAACCCTTTGGGATAAAAACCATAGTAAGGGAAAAAAACAATGCAGTCACGTAAACTCCTCCTCATGTGTTACACGAACGATTCTTCACAAATTGCGTAGATTGCACATCCCAATATATTTATATATGCTTTCTGAATATTGTCATAGGAAGTGCCTTTGTGAAGAGATCTGATTAGTTTTTACTTGATTGAATGTAACGAATATCAATATCTTTATTCTTCTCAAGCTTTTGGGTGAATGCGAAGAATTTAGGGAAAATGTGTTTAGTTTTGTCGCTTTTTATGTATCATTCTTTCATTTGAGCAATACGTGCAGCATTATCTTCATATAGTATCACAAGTTTCTTGTCGAACGATAATCCGCATGAGATTTGGATATGTTGGATCATTGATTTTAGCCACACACATTCACGACTTGCTTCATGTAGTGCAATAATCTCGGCGTGATTTGATGAAGTTGTTACGGGTGTTTGTTTATTTGAAAGCCAAGAAATTGCAGTGCATCCACGAGTAAATACACATCCGGTTTGGGAACGTGCGTTGTGTGGATCAGATAAATACCAAGCATCAGTATAACCAATTATGCTTTGATTTGTATCTTTTGAATACAAAAGTCTCAAGTTTGTCGTTCCTCGTAGACAACGGAATACATATTTAATTCCGTTCCTGTGTATTTTTGTTTAATATGAGCTAAATCTTGCCAATAAATTTACAACAAAAGATATATCAGGTCTTGTACAATTTGCAACATACATAAGAGCACCATTAACACTTAGATATGCTACTTCTGGATCAAGAATAACTACTTCATCTTCACATGGACGGAATGAATCTTTTTTATGTTTAATGATCTAACAACCATTGGAGTACTTAAAGGACTTGATTTATCCATATTAAAACATTTAAGGACCTTTTCTGTATAATTTGACTGGTGAACAAATATTCCATATTCTTTTTGTTCAATTTGCAAACCCAGACAATATTTTGTTTTTCCAATGTCCTTCACTTCAAATTCTTCCTTCAAGTACGACACAACTTTTTGAATTTCTTTATTCGTTCCAATGATGTTTAAATCATCAACATATACAGCAATAATTACGCATCTGAATGTTGTTTTCTTAATGAAAACGCAAGGGCATATTAAATTGTTAACATATCTCTTTTTCATTAAATGTTCACTTAGTCGATTATACCACATTCGGCCGGATTGCTTTAACCTATATAATGATATTTGCAATTTCACATAATAACATTCTCTGTGTTTTGAACTTTGTGATTCAGGGATTTTTATATACATATTACTATCGAGTGATTCTGAAACGTCTGCTATTCGTTTTCTTAAAACGTGCTAGAAAAAAAAAATTTTAAAACCTCACTTAGCACTCGGCCGAACCATAAAATATTTTTGACATCATTTTAAAATAAATCAACCAACTATAATTTGAAAACCAAAGGAAATAGTTTAGCATAAAACTATCCAACATTTTACTAAATCTAAAAATAACATTTGAAAAGTATAGTCCATACTATAACTTCTAAAAAACCACTCATAAATAAATTGTCGTAAAATTATCTTTAACATCACTTAAAATATTAAATCATAACTAGTGCGAAAAACTAAAGTTGGTCATTGGGTTATGTGCACCTTCAGTCCAGTCAGATCAACCATCAAGACCTCCATAAACATTATTATCATAATCACCTGCATCAATCACACATAGTGAGTCTAAAGACTCAACACGTCATATCCTTGATAACAAATACGACATATACAGAACACATGCACCGTAAAAATACTTATACTCAAAATATCATTTTCATGAAGATGCATAAAACTTTAAACATAACCATTTTCATAAACATTTTCATGATGCATAAATTTTAAACAAAAGCATTTTCATAATGATGCATCAACTTTAAACATAAACATTTCATAAATATTCCATAAACATTTTAATATCATCATAAACATATTCATATGAACATGCATAACTTAAACCTCAACATTTTCCTTTTTCTCATTCATAACATGTATCCTTTCATCATGATCATAAAACATTTTTCCTTTTTATTGAATTCAGATCGTTAATTGTAACTTTCCTCAATCATCAAAAAGTCGATGGATCCATCTACATGTAACCACAGTACTGGACGGCGGGGACACCGACAACACTCTCACCGGTCTACTGGGCCTTGTCCTATCCTCATCGAATGAAAATACGATCGTCGGGGCTCCTTCGGGGGGCCTTCTCCCATAGACGGACTCCCTCTGGGGCCTTTTCCCACGCATGGGTTCCCTCAGGGGCCTTCTCCCGAAAATGAGCTCCTTCTGGGTCTTTTCTCCTCACGACATCTTCACTCTTATCCTCATACCCTCATATCCTCAATAGTTATAATTACTTTACTTCTTTCAACGTTTTACATTTTCATAAATTTATAAAAATCATGCATTTAATATCATTTTTTTTAAAAAACAAGCATGCAACATATTTTTTAATGTTATCGTTTTATCATAAAAATAGATAATTGTTTAAAATAAACATTTGAACATATTAAAATCTATAAACATTTAAAATGATATTTTAACATCAAAACATTTAAAACAAACATCTTGACATAAAAATCCCTAAACATATAAAATTACATAAACATTTATAATAATCATTTTAACATATAAAATTTCCATCAACATTTAAAATAGTCCTTTTAACATATAAAATTTCATAAACCTCCATAACCATTGAAAATAATCATAGTAGCACATAAAACAGCATTCAGGACACTGCCATGACGTTTACTAATTTCTAGGTGTAAAATGACTGTTTTACCCCTAGACGTAAAATTCCACGTTTTTGATTTTTTTTAATTTCATTGACTCTAACATGTTCCAAATAATTATTTAAGCCTACATGAATTTTCTCATATTTTTATTTAGCTTAACTCGAGGACTTTTAAACTAATATTTAAATGTGACGTATTAATGCATTTTAATCCCGAATTAAACCAAACCTTAATATAAAATTCACAAATTAAAAAAAATTAGACTTTTAATAATTAATTGAGCTTAAATATAGTTTTTCATAATTTTATAAAGCTTACAACGAGGCATTTCAATTAATTCATTAATTAACGTTTCGCACGACGATAAAATCGCGGATAAATCCAAAACTCGTTAGTTTGATCCCAAATTTTAAACATAACATTTTTATTATTTATTCTACCCTTCCAAGTCATGAGCCACACCCGTGGACCCATAGATTCAATTTTAGCTTTATTATTTTTGTTTTTGACCCTTTATCGAACACACCGAGCCATTTCCTAATTTACTCGAGCCACGCCCAAGCAACCTCAAGTCAAACCCAAGCCAACCCACCTAGGGACCCTTTTGATCAAGCCCAGCCCAAAGAACCAGCCCTGGCCCTCTCAAAAACCTTCCTGAAACTTGATCCGATTGCATTCATGTGTGTAAGTGTGTATCTTAGTTGCTCTAGGACTCCTAACCCAACTAAGACCCTTCTAGCCGAGCCACCACCGAGCCCACTTGACCCTAACCTTCCTTGGACCACTCCCAGACCCAACCCAAGCCTATTCCAGCCCCTGAACCCACGCACGAGCCGCCTGAAGCAATCCCAGGCTCCACGCACCTTGTGATCTTCCCTCACGTTTTCTACCTCCAGCTGAGCCAGCAGCGAACCACGCCGCCCCAGCCCCTGCCCAGACCCTTGTGCACCCTCTTAGGACCCCTAGTACCTAAGGGCTCGACCCCAAAGCTCCAAAATCGAAACTCCACCAGCAGTAGCATAATATGGCCGAGAAACCCACCTATCATGGACTCCACGTTTTTGTTGCTAGGACCTAGCCAACCCAACCAGGCCCTGAACCGTCCCCTCTAGCACCCTTCTAGGACCCTAAGGATCTATCTTAGCCCAGCCCAAAGCCCCTGGCCGAGCCAACCAAATCTACACAAGCTGCTGCACACAAGCGTGCAGCTTGTCCCATTAGGACTCCATCCCAGCCCTTGTGTTCGAGTCCTAGCATGGCTAGGACTCCTTCCCTGACCCCTCACTACCCTAGCCCAGCCCTGGTTCCAGTCGTGCCAAGCCAAGCCAAGTTTTCCCCAAAAACAGAGCCCCTCAATCACCTTATACCAGATTTTTGGTTCCAGCTTTGTGTTTCTGTTTTTGTGCGTGTGTGGGTGTGTCTAAGGCCTCCAACTCGTGTAAAACATGCCCTATATCATCCTAACTCATGACAGCCCTTTTAGGCACATAATAAACATGTTTTGGAATGAAAACCCAAGCCTTAAAAATCACTTATGAAGCATATACGAAAATATAACATGATGGCACTTGATTTTTATGTAAAACACAATTAAATAAATACTATTATGTGATAGATGTTTGAACGAAAGAAATATGGCGTGCCCTTACGTATTTAACGCACGAATTTACGTTGACGATTGCAGAATGACGAGGAACGACGGCTTGAAAAACTCTAGCAACTTGATGCTCTTCCTTTTGAAATTTCGAAACCTTCTCATGAATTTAGAGGTGTGTGCCGTGTGATGTTTTTGCTAGGGAGAAAGAGTTTGAATTATGAAAAAGAGGTGAGCGTGTGTTATATGAATTGGAGTGGGGTTAATTGCATATTATATAGTTAATTACACTTTAATCAAGCTTAGGTCCATTAGGTAGTTAATTAGGCCCAAATAAGCTCATTAGTGGTTAAATAAAATATTAAAAATAATTTTTCTTAACTAAGTTTATGAATTTATTAGCCGGGTTGCCAATACGTTCATATTTTTGTTGAAAATCCAACACCGATAAAAATTACATCCCGGCGTATAAAATCACCTCAAAACTCCTTATTTTCAAAAATAATAAAAAGCATCAATCATATTTTAAACAATTAAAAACAATTATTTAATAAAAAAATTTTTTCCATTTTTCAGCCCTCGGTCTCCGTTCCTCGATCGCAACTCGAATAACCTTTAAAAATACATTTTAATGCAACCATGTAGAAAAATATATTTTAAACATGTAAATATGCACAACATAATAATTCATGCAATTAAAACATTTAATTAAAATACAAGAGAATTTAATAACTTGCGTGCATGTGATTCGCGTGGACCTTAAATAAATTTTCGGGACGTTACATATTCGTATAAATAAGCTGTGACAACATTTATAAGACGCATTTCTAAATTTTCAAATACCGCCAAACTAATCAAATACCGAAACGTAATTGCATCCATAACAGAAGAATACGTTTCTTCATAATCAATTACAGACTTTTGAGAAAAACCTTGTGCAACAAATCGAGCTTTATATCTTAGTATTTCATTCTTTTCATTTCGCTTTCAAATAAAAACACATTTGTACCCAACAGGTTTTACACCTTCAGGTATAAGGACTATATGTCCAAAAATGTTACGTTTATTGAGGGAATCCAATTCAACATGAATGACATTTTTTCATTTTATCCAATCATATCGATTTTTACATTCACCAAAAGATTTTGGTTCATGATTTTCATTGTCATTTATGATGTCAAATGCCACCTTGTAAGAAAATATCTTATCAATTTCTTTTATATATTTTCGGTTCCATATTTTTTAAGTATTAATATAATTGATAGAGATTTCATAATTCTCATCAGTTTGTGGTTCTAACATAACATTTTCATCATCATGTATTTATGTCGGAATATCATTCTCTATTTTGTGATCATCGTGTTTCTTTTTTTCGAGGATATTTATCCTTGGAACCGATTGACCTTCCACGCTTTNCTTGGATCCAGATGTAACAATGATGATGTATACCATGTAATTTTCTCCCGCTAACATTGGGAAGATTTCCCCATTAAAATGACAATCAACAAAACGTGTTGTAAACACATATTCAGTACCAATTGCATTGTTACATTGTACTAATTTGGCAAATTCCAATACATTTGGGTCTACTTGCATTACTGATACAACTAAAATTTTGTATCGTCTATATATATGTGTAACATGCATAATGGTTTTAGTTCGTTCACACATGTCTAATAACAACTGCAATTGTTACGTAGAACTAGTTTGGCAAATTGTGGTACATTTGGGTTTGATTGCAGTACCAATATATTTAAAATTTGGTATCATATCGTTTTTGTTTGCAGTACCAGCTTCAGCCTGCATTGTTATGTAGTATTAATTTGGTAGATTGTGGTGAGGTACATTTGAGCCTATTTGTAGTACCAATATAATTAAAATTTGGTATCGTATAGTTAAAATTTTGTAACATCTACGTATGTGTGTAACATGATGGTCTTGGTTTGTACATTAATCCTACCGGCATAAAATATCAATTCAACAAAAATACAATAGCAATTCCACCTAAACCTACCTTAATTATCTCAGAATTTTTATTAACCATCCCGAAAACGAGAATCTTCGTTTGATCCACCGTAGTTGTCTTTTTTCGTGGATTATAGGAGAAAGTTCTTCCATCGCACTATGAAACGCTGCAGCACACCACCAACCATGACTTCATCTCCTCCTCGTTTTCAGACCAGACCATTTCTATAGGGGGGGGGGAGGGGTGGTTGGGGCAGAAAAACAAGTGCCACGATTAATAAGAAAACACTGTACAAAAAAAATCATAGTACCAGAATATTTCTACAAGAAATTGGAATATACAATTTTCCAGTGCCCAGAAACCACGATTCAAATTAACAAACGTAGTACTGGAAATAATCATTTCACACTACCCAAATACAAAATGATATCATCATATTCAAAGAATAAAAATTTCTCATTATATCACTCACTCACTCACTCACGGTGATTAACCTCATAAACCAAACAAAAAAATTGGACGAAATCAACATCAACAAATACAATATCTATAAGACAAGACTTAATGCACTGCCTACTATGGAATTTACACTCTACAACTACTCCCAAAAATAGGTTTTAGGAATGGCCGCCTGAAGTTTGCCTCGCCCATTTAGAAAAAAACATGCTGTTAGAAAGGAGAAATAGCTCGTGGCTTTAGAAAGATAATCCCTTCGGGTAGAAAGGAGAGATATCTTCAAAATCTCTTAATGATCTCGTCGGCCGAGGACAATCGCTTCTGCCGAAATGATGAGCTTGCCAAAAGATTCGATGTAGGGAGAAGAAGAACATTGATGGTGGGGTGGAAAGAAAAAACGGGAAGTGTTCTTACTATAATTAAAAGGATCATACACAAAAAGAGTAAGTCTCTTGTGAGACGGTCTCACGAATCTTTATCTGTGAGACGAGTTAACCCTACCGATATTACAATAAAAAATAATACTCTTAACATACAAAAATTATCATAAAGGCTTAATGTACATTTTAATTGCAACGGGTAGCTAGAATTTAAAATTTTTGACAACATGGAGCTTTTGATATGAAAATCTGACGTACGTAAGACTGAGATTTTAGGCAAATTTACCCTTATTCTATAGCGAATTATGAATTTTAGACTAAAGCATGAAATTGGCTGGGATAAAATACATTTGCCATTTATGCACAATCACGTAAATCTTTAAATTATAAAAGAGAGTCAATTATCTTGAAAATCGTCATAACATGGCTTGATACAAGATTCCCTCTCCCGCAAACATGAAGTATATTTAAAATGTGATGTCTATTATTCCACATGCATTACAGTACTAATAGAAAATTATGTTTGAATTGGTTAATATTTTGATACAATTCATGATTTACATAGCAACCTAAGTTAATATTTTTTTCGTGAAGTTAGTATGGATATGAAATAATTACTACTGTAGTCCAGTCACATTTTACCTGGGCTCGGTCATGACATAATGATATTAAATACAACTACAAACACAGAAAATAAGCATTATGCAAGACAACATGTTACATGTGTCATCTCTTGAACCAGCGAGACAAATTGTTGCATTTACGAGAACCACTTTTAGATTCATGGTGTGACTTTGGGTCAAGGACATGAGAGCAAAGTGTGAGCCGATCATCCTCTGTACGTACTGAACAAACTTAATAGCAAGGTTTTTAGTGTTCTTGAGAATATGGCTAATCTTTACAAATAAAAAAAATCTTTTTTTTTTATTTTTATTTTATTTTTTTTTATCAAAAACACTTTTGAAGATATATTTTATTCAAACTTAATATATATAGCATTGAATATACAAATACCATTATGCAACATTGGATACATATTCTTTCAAAATTGAAATCACGATTTCAGAGAATTTTGAGATATCCTCGAATTTATGATGGAAAATTTGTTTTTTTGTTTTGTTTTGTTTTGTTTTTTTTTTAAAGAAAAGCGAATCAGTTTTTATTTATTTATCTCATATGCTTAGGAACTCAAAATTTGAATATCTACCAAAATATAGTACATGCCATGCTTCCAATTAGTCAGAATTTTGTCAAAGTCAGTAACTCTAAGTCTAGTTACTACTCAAACCTATGGCTTTGTATGGTTATATGTTATTTATGCATGCCTTCTCAAAAATAAATTGCATAAATATTGGTCTGGTAGTTTAATTTTCAAACATTTGTATTATTTTAACTTAATCTCTTGTCCTACAATATATAATATCATATATAATGATATATATTTTTAATGAGTAAAAATCTAAAAAAATAATGATTATATTGAGAGATACAGAAAATAAGTTTCTAGAAAATAAAAGGACAATGAAATAGAGATAGCATTTCTTCTTCTTTTTTAAGATGTAAAATTGTTCACTATAAACTATTTTAGAAAAGTTAATAAAAGCAAATAGTTCCCCAAACACAAGAGGGAAGACTCCTTGTTTTCGTTAGAAAAGATCATGAAATTTGGGGAAATTATATACAATACTCCAGTGAAATACCTAGATCGTCGATAACACCATGAAAAAAATAATCGTGCTGCAGTAATTCTGAGGACGCGTGTGTTTAAAATTTGAAAACACATACATATGCTCAAGATTTGAAAACATGAAGATGCATGTGTTCAAGATTCGAAAATATGAGGAGTTAAAAGATCATTATTTTCGTTAGAAGTTTTCAGCAACCTCTAGATATCACAAAGGCAGTAGCACATGACTACATGCAATTAACCCATGAAATTTTTATGTTGGTTGAATATATATATATATATGAAAACGATTGCCAGAAATATGCCCAATATCACATATTGCAGTAATTCTGGGTGGAGATCAACTAGTATGAACAACAAGAATCATCATGAATTCATATTTCCATATATTTGCGTGTTTTTCCTCTTTTTCTACGAGCTTATGGACCGGACTCGCCCAATCAGTCACACGCCAAACGCAAAAGGTGATATTCATAAGTATCTAATCTGGCTTGGACGACCTAGATACCACTGGCCTCTCCTTCGAGTAGCTAGCCATATTTGATCAAAATAAACCAAGTATGGTTTCTATTGTATGTATAGGGACAAGAACTAATTATTATTGAGAATAATTATCGTAGAGCATTGCGTTGAATCCAACCTAAGACACTGAAAGAAAGAAAACCCCCACCTGACTTTTCCAATATTGTTTCAACTTTATTCCAATCATCTAAAAAAATATATGAACAAATATAAATCAAAATGGAACCAAAAAACAGCATCAAGAAGACCTTTCTTGTACACCACATTTTACCAGAGGAACTCCGACATCTTGAATAGATTCCAGCCTCACAAAGTAGATGCTGCGCGACATTAAATCGATCCATCTTGACAATCTAATATAACTGCAAAACTAGATCATCCACAGAAAATCAGCTTCCTAAATTCAAACGGGGATGAATTCAAATGCGAGTAATCCGCAAAAGACCGTGAATCTTTTGTATAATTTCTTCAAGGGAAAAACAAAACATGAAGACGACATATTATTGGATATATCAGCAATGTCTGACTCGTATTAACAATATCAGTATACACTCAAATTATGAATAGAATTGAGAATCAAACACTATTTTCCTCAATTTTCATTGTACATGCAAGTTTCTGATTAAGAGCCAAAGATATACCTTTCTGGTTTATGGAGCTGGTTCAGTAACCTTGTACATATCAGCTGTAATTTCCGTCAACCACAATCCTGGAAACAGCATCTGCAAATTTTTCAAAGAATAAGAAATAATTTAAGCAATGATTTATACATTTGTCAAGAGCCCAGATTTCGAATTGGATAAATCGATTGGATTTTCAGATTCTTACATCCAATTGTTTTTGAATAATCTTTAGTCTCTTCTTCGGCCGGCGCGGCGGCCGGTGATAGACCATTGTCATGAAATCCTCTTCGATCTCACTCTTCGAAAGAGCCACCGAGAATTTCTCCCGCCCCCTCTTCTCAACTCCTTCCGCCATGCCTCCGCCGCTCCTCAGCCTCGAAGAGTTGTCCACAGCCGCCGACGGTCTCGTCGGTTCAAGTCCCGGGCTGGGACCGCTTCCACTTACACTTCCCGTAACACCACCGCCCGACGGTGTCGTTTTACAAGCAGCTCGCCGTGTTCGCAAACTCCACGGCCTATGGGTTTCTCCTTGATGAAATTCCGCCGCCGCCGCCAGCGGCGGAGGAGAAACGAGATAAGAGACCTCTCCATTCTCCAGACTCTCCTTGAAAATCGAGTCTTTCATCTTAACGGCTGCAGTTTGAAGATCGAACAGGACCTTCTCTCTGATGGCAGCAATCCCATGATCGACGGGAGGCGGCGGCGTGGAACACACTTTGTGGGACCCGTGGCAAGAGGATTCTCTTCTGTTCACGCTTCTTATTCTGGCGCGGCGGTTTTGGACAGAAATCGAACGCCGATGATGGTGGTGGTGCTGATTGTAATGAGAATCTGCAGCCGACGTGTTGAAGCGGTGGTGTGTCGAGATTTGTCCATCGGAGTTGACCTTCATGCATCGGAGGAACCGCTGATTCCCCCACCGCAGCTGTCCCGGCATCGTGAAATTGTGCAAAGCCTTGGATGATCTTTCCGTATTCATCGCCATTACAGAAAATAGTAAAAAACACTGTAAATTAAGCTCCAATTCTTGTTGCTTGGATAGGAGAGAATCGAATTAATAGAAGAAAACGATATCTTCCATTAAAATGAGGAGAAGGAGAAGCTGTTCCACCATTGTTATTGTGGGAAATCGCCGGGAACGAGTATTTTATATGGTGGGATTTGGACCTTTTCTTTCGGGTCGGATTGTAATTCTCGGGTCTTTTTGGGAGGTTCGGGGAAAAAAAATTGAGATAGTATTTTGTTAACATTGAATCTCGAGTTTGTAATTTTTGAGATAGATGAACTATAAATTATTGATAGATTCAACAACATTTATCCAGTTATAATTATAATGTTGAGGGAACCATGAATCAAACTTATAATAATTTGTCAAAAAATAAAATCAACTTAAATCAAAATTGGAATAATCTATCAAAATAAAAATAAATAAATTTTTGCTTTGAGTAGATGTTTTATGAGACGGTCTCATATACCTATATCTGTGAAACGAATTGATCTGGTCTATATATACAAGGAAAATTAATATTTTTTACATAAAAATAATGATTTTCATGAATTAGATGTATGTGGTCGGAGATCCATCTCATAAAACAAATCATTGAGACAATCTTCCAAGAATCCTTTGTGTTTCGGCTTTGGTTCCAAAACCAAAATTGAGAGTGTATGAATTATGGTTAGGTTTCAGTTAATAAAAATACGAAACCGGGACAGAAACTTTGTGGAATAATCGGGCTAAATGCGTACGGGACCCTCTGAAGCGGTAGATGAGATCTTACCTATGTGGGCACTACCCTCACTTCATTTCAACGGGTAAGATCTTGCCACACATACAATTTCCAAAACAAAAGTGGGTCCTATATATGCATGGGCAAATCTTGGTCATCTATCATATCATGACGGCAATATACACATGGATAGGATGAAATAAACCCTCTAGAGCCTTCCAAATAGAAAAAAACTACCTATATGTTTTAATGGTCTTGACGGTCATCGTTTTTTTTAATTTATTAGCTCACGTGTCTCATCTTCATTTTTAAAAGTTTTTTACATATTTTTAATTATGAATAGACTTATATACCCTTTAGATATTTATTTTTGTGTGTGGTCATTTTATTCTCATTTTCCCCAATTATCGATATATCATCACCCTCGGACGAACCCTAATTTAGAAGATTCCTAATCTTGAAGCATGTTGATGTGTTACTGCTAAGAAGAAATTGAAGTTTTAATCGTGGTGTTGAGTAGGTAATCTTCCACCTCTTCATTTTTAGAAATCGTAGTTTGGATGTATCAGTTGATTTTGAAATGTGGGTTGGAGATCGGTTTAAGGTTGAAGGAGAGGCTGAAAACTCAAAAATTATTTATTTTAGGGCTTAAGCATGGATTTTTATTAAAAAAAAATTAATTCGATCGGTTTCATTATAGCAACTTGTTGGGTTTCGGAAACGCAAACAATCTTTATTTTGATGATAGTAAAACTTCTTGTTGTATTTCTAACAAATTTACTCAAGTGTATAGTTGAAAAATGTTAAGTTGAGAGATTTGAAAAACTGAAACTCAAATGAAGTCAAGATGAAAATCTGGCGAGGTCGGTCGAGTAAATTCGGACGTTACCTAAGCAAAATTGTGGTCGCAAGATCCGACAGGCCAAAAATCCTCGAGTCGGATGGCTCGATAGATCAGCTATATTTTTTTAGTAACGTCTCGCGGCTCGATTATTGTAATGGAACAATTCAGCATGCCTTGGAAAGATAAGACAATGATATACAAATCGTCTTCAAAGTTTGAAGTTTGAATTGAAACTTAAGAAGCTGATAAATCGAGGAGAATTTGCTGGTCTGCAAAACGGATACAAATGTCGGAGAAACATGACCAGTTCTAATATTTCGAGCATATCTCTCTCATATTTAACTTAAAATTGGGTAATTATTGATTCTATAGATATAATAGAAAGAGTTAAAACTTTCATGTTTACCACGTTACCCAGAAATCAATGAATCAAGAGCAATAAGCACATGACCAGATCAGATTCGCTCAAACATTTTGCACAACCCGTCAGTTTCATTAACTGTTTTTCTCATCTGACTAGTTCATTCATTCAATTGTTTTACTCCTGGAAACATACCACACTAGCAAATGCCGAAAGTCAAACACGATCATTACAGTGTAAGAAACAGTACAAAATCTAGTCATATTCTTGGGTCTAACATATACATCACCCTTAGAGATTATATATACAACATCTTGAAGATCAAATAAAAGCTTTCGAAGGAGAGTCAAATCATGATAGTCTACATGAACAAATTAGTATATATATTAGCTTAGTGAGAGTTTTTTCTCTTGTGTTTGAGGATTTGAGAATATATACACTATAATGGATTAATTTTCTCACATATACAAGCACTCACATATACCAAAGAGATGAGTTTCAAAGTTTAGTTAAGTGATATTATTCACACAAAGACATTAAAATTGTGTCAGTAGTCTTGGCATAAAAGAAGTTAAACATTATATGGATTGTGAGGTTGCGGCCTACAATCGAGAGTGTGCTAGGAATTTCGGTTAGACAAGATATAAGTCCGAAGTCGAAATGTTTTGTATGGTTGTATAATTCAAAGTCTTCTAATGAATCATTCCAAGGGAAAAAAGGGATGACATAGAAGTTGTTAATATTTAAACATCCAAAAACAAATTCGTGTCTATTTATTTATTGAATTTACTTACTTTTTTTGTTGTTTTTTGGTAAGCATAGTTGAAGTATTTTATGTGACTTTCAGATATCAAAACATTGCATACAAAAACTAAACCTTTTTACACATTCAACTTGCATATTTTTAAAATACAAAATGTTTAATTAGTTTTTAGAGAGATTATTTTTGAGTTCTTTCCTCTTGGTTATAAAACAAAACTCGATTTAATTTATCAATGTTCTATATTTCAAGTACCGAGCTATTCTAGTTCAAACTTTTAAAGAAAATTTTAAAAGAGTTTATCCACCCCTCTAAACTCTAACTCAACCCCAACAAGTGGTATCAGATAGGAGTATTCTTGAAATAGAATTTGAAACTAATTTTGATCTACAAAAATTCAAATTTTTAGATATTTTTCTAATAAATATAGCATATTTGAGATTTCTGGTATCTTGCAGCAACCTTGGGAAAAATGACATAACGCCTTTCTCGATTGCTCAAACGACAAACCTTTTTTCGCATTGTCAAATAGACTCGTAGAGAAATGAAGCGGTATAAAATTAGACTCGTAGAGAAATGAAGCGGTATAAAATTTGCAACATGTTCATGCTCTAGAAAAATTAATTTATTCATTGAATTCAGACTATGTGTGCTGCGACAAAAAACACATCATGTATAGAAGTTGGTGTTTTAGTCAAGAAGATGAAGGATGTTGCACTCAACAAAGAAAAGACAATCATATTCAAATTTCAATCACATAATATCAAGAAAACTCTGTAACCTCGCTCTAAGTTTTATTTATTCTATGATACTTGAGTAAAATGCCAATTAGATATTCCATCTTATGCTAGCTTAGCTATCAATGCTTTTTGCATTTGTTGATTGTGATTTATGACTAATAAGTGACACTTTCAATGTATGAATATTGGAATTGGCAAGAATGTCTTGATTTTGTGTTTGTTGAAATTTATGAGTTTCAATTGCTTATTATTGTTGAAGCTATATGATTGATTAATGTATTCATGTGTCGGATATTTTTGTGTTATTAAATGTGCATTGCATAATTTGAAAATATTTCTAGTGATTAGTCACTCATCTACTTTTATCAATTTCAAACTTTCAAAATTTTAGAGGGTGAGCTAATTATAATTTTAAGAGGGATATTAAATTTAAATCTTAAGCTAGAGAAAAACTTTGTGATTAAATTTTTTTTTTAAAAAAAAATCTACCTTTTGACTCTCACAAAAAGGGAGATAAATATGTTAGATAAAATTTTTTTATTTAAATTTTATGATCATAAAAAAGGGGAGATTTTTGGGTTGAGGAAATGATATCAATCTTGATTTTGAGGATAGAAAACTTGGTGTTGTATTTCCTACATATTTATTCAAGTGTGCAGTTGCAAAATGTCAAGTTGAGAGATTTGACAAACTGTAACTCAAATGAAGTCAAGTTGAAAATCTGGAGAGTCCGGTCGAGTTAATTCAGACTTTATCGAGGTGAAATGATGGTCGCAAGATCCAACCGGTCCTCGAGTCAGATGGCTCGATAGAACATCTCTTTTATTTTGACATTATCTCTCAGTTCGATGATCATAATGGAATGATTAAGTTTGTGTTAGAAAGTTACGACAATGTTTACAAATCATCTTCAAATGTTATAGTCTTAATCAAAGCTTATGAAAATGATCAATCATAATGCAATTGTTGGTCAGCAACATGGTTATAGTTTTTGGCTAAATTGACCAGTTCCAGTATTTCAAGCATATCTCTCAAATATAAACTTGAAATGGGTAATTCTTGCTTTTCTTGAACAATAAGAGAAAGGGCTACAATTTTTGTGTTTGCCATGTTACCTATAAATCAACGAATCAAGAGTTATAAGCACCGGACCAGATGACATTCATCAACCATTTTTCTCATGCAACCATTTTGCTCGTCCGACCTTTTCATTCAACTATTTGGCTCATCCGACAGGTTCATTCTTTCAAATAGTTTTCTCTCGGAGCCAGACCACACTAGCAGCCTGCCAGAAAAATCAAATATGAGCGTTGCAACGTTAGAAATATTACATAACCTTTTACAACGGTCATATTATTATTTCTAACATATATATCACTCTTGGAGGCTATATATACACCTTGAATATCAAATACAATTTTTGAAAGAGATTCAAAGCTTGGGCAATCTACATGAAGAAATTAGCTAAAATGAAAAGCCCAATAAGGAAACTCTAAAGATATATATTAGTTTTTGTGTGTGAGGATACATCTCAGAGTATATACACTATAATGGATTAATTTCCTCACACACATAATCACTCATATATATATAAGAGAAATGAGCTTCAAAGTTTAGTTAAATGATAGTATTCACACAAAGACATTAAAAATTGTGTATGTAATCTTGGAATAAAATACGTTAAATATTATATGGATTATTAAGTTGTGGCCTACAATCGATAGTGTACTAGGAGTTTCGATTAGGCACGTGATAAGTCCTAAGTCGAAATGAGTTTGTATAAATGGTTATATAAATCAAAGTCTTACAATGAATCCTTTCAAGGAGAAGAATGTGTGACATATGAGTTGTTAATATCTTAACATTCATAAAAAATTTGTGTCTATTAATTTATTGCATTTACATACATTTTCTAGAGTTTTTGGTATGCATAGATGAAAAATTTTATATGTATTTCAACTATCAAAATATTGCATACATATTGTTTAATAAAATGTTTCAACCAAACTGTTTTCACACATTCAACTTTCATATCTTTTAAATGTTTTACAAAATGTTTAATTGGTTTTTATAGGTTTTATTTTGAGTTCTTCCCACTTGGTTATAAAATCAAACTCGATTTATTTTTTCCGTAACTAATATTTTAAGAACCAAGCTATTGTAGTTCAAACTTTTAAAGAAAATTTTAAAAGATCTTATTCATCATTCCTCTAAACCCTAACCTGATCCTAACACAACTTATATGACTCGCACAATCTGTTTGGTGACAATAAGGTTAATGAAATGTCTACTACTAAAATACAACTAGAATTTTATTTTTTTTAATTACTTACTTTCGAAAAATACATTTAAATGCATACATGCAATAACGGTGACAATCACACATTTTAAAAAGTACTCAACTATTGGGTAAAAATATTGCAGTTTAAAATAATTCAAATAGATAACTTGCAAAGTCCTGCCAAGCCATCAACATATAAAAGATAGAAATGTATAAAAATATCCATGTTCACTCATAACTCATAAACATAATGTGAGGAAAATATGGTCCTCGGGTTAGCGTGCGCACATCCGGCCCTGCCTACTCAGTCTTCGATGCCTCCAGTCTCCGCGTCAATATGCTCACTTGCATCATTCACACCCAGTGAGTCTAAAGACTCAACACACCTGAATCGTCTTAACAAGTACATATACATGACATGCAACAGTGAAAAGTACTGTAATTAACATACAATTCATGATATTAAAAACATGAACTTAAATATAGCGTGTCAAAGCATAACGTGTCCATAACATATCTCAACATATAAACATATATGTGTTCATTTTTCTTATTTGAATTCAGATCATTGGTTGTGACTTTCGTATCAGCTCTAATCGATGGATCCATCTACGTATAACCACGGTACCCAGCGGCGGGGATATCAGCGACATTTTTACCCATCCACTGAGCTTTGGCCTTACATGTTCATGTTCATGTTCATGTTCGTATTAGTCACAACCAACTCTCATCTTTCAAAACATATCATCATATTTATCACTTATAAAAATCATGCATATATATAAATTTCCTTAAAATCAATCATGGACGTATTTTTCATATTTCCATAAAAAATCATGTTCGTGATAACATAAATATTTAAAACATGAAGTTTTGTGTTAAGGGGGCTGTCAGGACTGCTAACTCGACCCGGGTGCAAAATGACAATTTTGCTCTTGGAAACCCTAAATGACAATTTTACTCTTGGACCTCAAAATTTCGACACGAATCCAACCAAACTCCTTACAACACCTCGAAACATAATTATAATCATTTCCTAGATGTAACCTCGAGCCCGTTCTGTAACTTCTACGATTCTTTTTAAAACTTGGACCAGTGTCCCGGTTTTAACCCGAAACTTAACCAAACTTTCCCAAATTATAACAACAACTTGTTCACACCCTACCAGCCCCTAAACAACACAATTCTATCTGTTTTGAACCCCTTAAAACCTGCTGCTACCTGCTGTAATTTTTAGCGCACATGCACCGAAAACCCTAGTGCACTAAACCTTCCATTTTTCAATCCTAGACCTAACCAACCCGAACCAGCCTTGAACCAACGTTACCTAGGACCAAGATCAGACCGTGGACACCCTACTTGTAGAGCCCAAAAATCAGTACACGTAAAACCCATGCATTTATTAAATGGTTAAATCATTTATTTAATTTTAAAAGGATTTTTAACGATGCATGATTTATGATTTTTGTATTATTTTAAATTATTACATGTTTATTTGAAGCACGTTAAATTGTTTTCTTGAGTTTTATGTTTCTGGTGAATATTCGATACGGGATCGGGAAAAGAGACCGATGAAGTTTTAGGCGATTTGTGAAAATGCGGTATTTGTGAAATTGTAATCTCCAAATTTTCAAAAGATGGAGATAGAGCAACGACAGTGGTGAGGCGTGGATGGAACACCAAGCGGCCGAATCCTTTTTTGTTCAAAAAGGGGTGATGGCTGTGAGTTTTGTTGGAGGAAGAAAAGGTTTTTGTTTTCTTTTGTGTGCAAAATTTCATTATTAAATAATGAGCCCTAATGATGTATATATAGAGTGAGACTTCTAATCTAATTAGAAGTCCCTCTCTCTCAAGGACTCTACATTTATCATTCTATGAAAACTTCCATATAATTAATATATATAATGTATTTATTAACTTTTAATAATACATGATATAATAATATCATATTCACATATTTTATATCATCATATAAAATATATACATGTATATATACATTAAATTAAATAACCATTATTTAATTAATAAATTAACTCTTTGGTTATTTTAATTCTAGACTCTTCTAGAACATTTATGAGAATTGGTACATGTTAGTACTCACCACTACTACAACCAACATTTAATTAGTGAATTCCAAATTCATTAAATAAATGATTCCGAACTCATTAGAACCCTAATCGACGATCCGAGAGCGCCGATGTATCTAAGATACAAGTCTTGTTCATATAATGAAAATAGAAAATTTCGAAGATCAAAATTTTCACTTACATTATTGGACAGCTGCCAGTTTTAGTGAACTCCTTCACAAAACAGGCAGTTCCACTGTCCTTACTTATTTATCAATTGTGCTAACTTACATTTCTTCCATCCTATGGAATCAACTCATAAACTCCTTTATGAATATTCAGTTTGATCTCTATCAAACTATACTCATCAAATTCCAACTCCTTGGAATTTGACTATCTCAACGGGAACATAGAATCCGATACTTGTGTGGCCCTCAATGATTCAGAAATACAGCTAGCCGTGATTTCAAATCTCCATGTGATTCAGAATAACATTTATTATGATGGATCGTGTGCTCGGCACCTTTGAGGTGCTTACAACACAATGAATCAATGAGCTGCAATAGCTCGTGTTCTAAGAATGTTTACACCGATGAATTAGATCAAGTTTGGTTATCAAATCAAGCGGAAAATAGTTGAAGTAATCATTCGTTAAGAAAATTGATATATTTTATATCATGTGCACCTGAATAACTGAAATACGGGAAATCAGTTAGAGCTTATATCAGTTTAGTTATGGACAGAACTGAACTGATATCAGCTAAACTGATTAAAACATTTAAGAACAAAAACCAGCAGTTAAACAGAAATAACACAAGATATGTTTATGGATGTTTGGAGACTTCAACTGCTCCTGCGTCATCCCTTCTACCTTCACGGGTAGGATACACTAGAAGAATTAGATTTATACAAATCTTACACAGCTTAGGACTTACACAACTGCCTAACTGAACTCCTATACTAGACTGAAAGCAGTACCTTCCAGCCAACACTTCTTTTACGTCTATGTGAGAAAGACTACATACACAAGTTTATTGTCTTTGTGCAAGACTGTATTTTGGGTGGAGGTGGTGTGTGCATGTGTGTGTGAGAACTGAACAATGATAACAACCCGAAGGTGTTCTCACACACTGAGGGAAATAAGCTTCTACACTAAGCTCATATAACTTTGAAGTGTTCCCTTGACTGGGCTGATTGCTTCTTCAAAGCCGATACGCAATATGCGTGCCCTCTCTTCTTTCTGATGAACACACTCTGTGTATATATATATCGTGTATATCAAGTGTGTATCATTATCCTCTTTTCTTTACTGATCTTCAGCTTCTATTTTTAGGCGTTTGGCTGAACGTACAGTGAGACTCAGTGAATGAATCCGTTGCAGTTTGAATTTGTTCCCCCAAATAGATATCTGGAACATTTGACTTTAAGCGATGCTACAACATCTCTTATTTTACTTTGATCGTACAATGCTTTTGTACCTTTGTGCAGAGCTGGATTAAGCTTGTCGTATCTGCAAACTAATTCGCTCCTAACTGATGTTCTGACTGATCAGTTGAACTGGTCTTGAACTAGTGAGGTGAAATCAGTTGACTCGTCAACTGAACTGATTTCACTGATTCAGTCGAACTAGTCAGTTGGGCTCTTCATCAGTTGAACACTTCATCAGCTGGCCGGGCTTCTGAAGGTCTTCTGCTGAACCACCTATCAATTGGACAATCAGTTGAACTGCTTTTGATACTTCAGTTATACTGGTTCTGTCCGATGATTCAGTTGGCACTTTCAGTTTGCGTCTTGATAGCTTCAGTTTAGGCTCGGTAATTGATCAATTCGATCAGTCGCAACATCTGCCCACTCGATAAATCCTTATAAACAAAATAACAAGTTTTGTTAACATCAAAATCAAGATTGCGAACATGAAATGTTCCAACAATCTCTCTTTTTTTTATGATCACAAAACTTGAACAATTAAAGCGATTTAAAAACAAATTTTCAGTTCGAAGGATAGCAGAAAGAAGAGCTCTCCCTCAACAACTGAATAAAACGATTTGAAAATAATTTTTCGGTTTGAGGGATAGCAAATTTAAAATCAGTTTTAAAGAAAAGCTTCCCCTCAAGAGCTGAATCAAAAACTCCCCCTCAAAAATATAATTGTTGCGCGATTTTAAAAAGAATTTTAAGCAATAAACACTCAAGCAGTTAAGGCAACATATAAACTGTAAAAATCAGTTCATTTACATGCAAACTAACTAGATACACTTGATGTTAATTTAATCCATTACGCGTCCCTTGTATTAATATAAAGCACACCATCTTATGTAGGGAATTACTACTATACTTAGCAAATATCAAATAATCATCAAGTATCAGTCAGTTTGTAAAAAATAGAACGGAGTGTACCAACAATTGGTCGCCTAGAATGCTTGGAATGCTGCATCGATTTTGAGTTTCTTTTGCCATAAGAACAGCTAATTGCCTTGGACTTGATCACTGTTCTGGCTAACTGGTTTAACTGATGCAAACTGGACTCAACTGATGCTGAACCGCAATGATCAACTACTAGGATCTGATATGGCAATGAAGCGGCGGCACTTCGGATGATTAAGCTCCATTTAACTCATCAGTTTCAGCTGGTAGTTGGGTTTCGTCTGTTGATCAGTTGAACTGGTAAGCTGACAACTGAAATCTTGTCCGCTGAATAGTTTAGCTATCCTGTTGTCAGTTGAACTCAAGAATCCTACAAACAGCTAAACAACAAAATATCACAGCAAACATATAAGATATTATCAGAGGGTTTTGAAAACCATTTTAAAACACATTTTAAAAATCAGTTTTCAAATGTCCTTCTTAGAACAGCTAGCTCTGATACCAATTGATGGATCGTGTGCTTGACACCTTTGAGGTGCTTTCAACACAATGAATCAATGAGATGCAATATCTCGTGTTCTAAGAATGTTTACACCGATAAATTAGATCAAGTTTGGTTTTCAAACCAAACGGAAAATACTTGAAGTAATCTTTCGTTAAGAAAACTGATAGAATTTATATCATGTGCAACTGAATAACTGAAATACGGAAAATCAGTTAGAGCTTATTTCAGTTTAGTTATTGACATAACTGAACTGATTCCAGCTAAACTGATTAAAACAGTTAAGAACAAAAACAAGCAGTTAAACAGAAATAACACAAGATATGTTTATGGATGTTCGGAGACTTTAACTGCTCCTACGTCACCCATACTACCTCCACGGATAGGATACACTAGAAAAATTAGATTTATACAACTGATTGTATAAATCTTACACAACTTAGGACTTACACAACTGCCTAACTGAACTCCTATACTAGACTGAAGGCAGCACCTTCCAGCCAACACTTTTTTTACGTCTATGTGAGAAAGACTACATATACAAGTTTATTGTCTTTGTGCAAGATTGTATTTTGGGTGGAGGTGGTGTGTGCGTGTGTGTGTGAGAACTGAACAATAATAACAACCCGAAGGTGTTCTCACACACTGAGAGAAATAAGCCTTTACACTAAGCTGATATAACTTTGAAGTGTTCCCTCGACTGGGCTGATTGCTTTTTCAAAGCAGATATGCAATATGTGTGCCCTCTATTTTTTCTGATGAACACACTCTGTGTATATATATATCGTGTATATCATGTGTGTATCATCATCTTTTTTTCTTCACTGATCTTCAGCTTCTATTTATAGGCGTTTGGCTGAACGTACAGTGAGACTCAGTGAATGAATCCGTTGCAGTTTGAATTTGTTCCCCCAAATAGATATCTGGAACATTTAACTTTAAGCGCTGCTGCAACGTCTCTTATTGTACTTTGATCGTACAGTGCTTTTGTACCTTTGTGCATAGCTGGATTAAGCTTGTCGTATCTGCAAACTGGTTCGCTCCTAACTGATGTTCCGACTGCTCAGTTGAACTGGTCTTGAACTAGTGAGGTGAAATCAGTTGGCTCGTCAACTGAACTGATTTCACTGATTCAGTCGAACTGGTAAATTGGGCTCTTCATCAGTGGAACACTTCATCAGCTGGCCGGGCTTCTGAAGGTCTTCTGCTGAACCACCTATCAACTGGACAATCAGTTGAACTGCTTTTGATACTTCAGTTGTACTTGTTCAGTTCGATCATTCAATTGGCACTTTCAGTTTGCGTATTAATAACTTCAGTTTAGTCTCGGTAACTGATCAATTCGATCAGTCACAACATCTACATACTCGGTAAATCATTAAAACCAAAATAACAAGTTTTGTTAACATCAAAATTAAGATTGCGAACATGAAATGTTCCAACATATTCTTATTCGGGTTTACCCTAGTTAACCCCATTCTTTTTATCAACTCCTTGATCAAGAATGTCAAAATTCATTTCTGATTGAACCCATCGGATCATGGTAAGAGATTCTAGTAGCATCGCCACATGATCCCCTAGGTATCACTGATAGTACCTACAAGAACCTTTAGTCATGGTTAGCGTACATTACGGTCCCTTCAACACATATAACCCGATCGAATCTGCAACCATTGGTATATCGAGAGTTGGCTTTGAATTCGATAGCGATGCGATTTATCATTGAGTAATAGCGTCATGGTATGCGCAACCGAGGAAACACCTTTCCAAACTGCACGTCTTACTCCGACCAGAGAATTTTTGCACTATTAACTCATCAGACCACATAGGATATCTTTACCAATAGGCAAACGGAGAATCTCCGACTACAATGCATTTGCTCCTACGTATTTTGAAACTACACCCAACCTCGCCACCTGATGACCCTCGATGGAGTCGATAAATAGATCAAAGTGCATGCTAGTACGTATACCCCTAAATATTATTTTGAATCACTTGAATTTGTGAATCCACAACAAGCTGTATCCCTGAACCATTGAGGGTCACACAAGTATCAGATTTTGTGTTCTCGTTGAGATAGTCAAGTTCAAGGAGTTGAGTTTGGTGACTGTAGTTTTATGGAGATCAAATAGATTGCTATGAAAGAGTTTATAACTTTATTCCATGTATTTTATTCCATGTATTGAAGTTGTGGAAGTTAGCTTAACTACTAATTAAATGAGGAGAGTGGAACTATGCAAAAAATGGATAGTGAAAATTTTGATTTTCGAATTTTCAATTTTCATTATATGAAGAAGATTTGTATTATCGGTATATTAGCGATGTCTGATCCTCGATCGGGGTTATAATAAGTTCACAATTATTTATTAGTAAATTTAGAATCTACTAATTAAATAATAATGTTAATAGTGGTGACCATTATATGTACATGATTCTCATAGAATATTCTAGAGTAGTTTATAATTAATTAATTAATTTATTAACAATTAATTAAGAAATTAAATAATGATTATTTAATTTTAGATATATGTTTATACATGTACATATTCGTATGTGTATGTATAGATGTATGTGTGTGTGTGTATATAT